>NW_012152263.1:461956-463043 GCF_000956105.1 Propithecus coquereli | reverse complement strand
TATAATCCAAACTCTATTTATATTGAGTTATAACATAAAACACAGTCATTTTAGTATATTTTCTGAAAATATTAATCCACTGTGCCACCATAAATATAGTAGCTAACAGTATCTCCGTATCATTGACATATTTGTATGTGGATGGGAAGAATGAAGGGGATCATTGAAAGATGATAGATTAAAATTATAAAATGCAAATCAAAGAATAACACATAAAGTTATGAAATATGTAAATGAAACTATTTTTTTTTTGCCAGTTTTGTTATACTAGAACTTAGAATACCCTTGAAAGAGAAGGTAAAGTGGTTACTACATACTGTGGTCATTATAATAAAATTCATTATTCAGGAAATGCTATAGGCTTATAATATTAACAGACTAAAAATAAATCACATAGGTAAATTAATGAATAGTAGATTCTTATGTGTCATTAAAGAAAATTAAAATATTTTGGTGGATAGCCTTAACTTTTCACAACATGCTCCTTTTTTGCTAGTGTTAGAGATAAAATACTTGGTATAGAGGCAATTAGTCTGACTCAGTATGCCAAGTCATTCCTCCCTGCAATTCTTAGGATTCTGATATAATCTTGAAAATGCTGGTTCAGAGACACCATTAGAGTTTTATAAAAGATTCTCATTTTCTTTTTAAATTGGTCCACAGTCTTTATATGGAAAATAGTATATATTCTCAACTACTAACTATTTATAGGAAATGTATATACTCATTTCACAAGAAAAATCTTAGTGGACAGTAGAGATAGAAGAAAAGAATTGAAAAGCATGCCTTTCTTTTTGAATTTTAAACTTTGAGCTCATTGAAATGTGGAAATTCACATTTTTAGGTTTCTTGCTATTATTTAGAAAGCTATAATTATTAGAATTCATGAGGACCTAAAAGCAAATCTTTAGCTCAGTGTGCTCAAGTAAAAATGAAATGTTTGCTGATTATTGTTAACTAATGGTACAACTCAAGAGTTTAACTGTATTTTTCCATCTTTAAACTTTGTTACTGTATTTTTCTTCAGGATAAAAAAAAATTATGGGTCAATTTTCATTGAAGTAGGCTGGATGTGTGTATTCACCTC
>NW_012152263.1:459671-461906 GCF_000956105.1 Propithecus coquereli | reverse complement strand
AAGTAGACTTTAGTCTCTTTGGGAAGAGCTAATGTTTTTCATGGGTCTGTATTTACCTCATTGTCCATCAAATACATAGGTAGGCAATAAGAATTTCACCCTCTTGCTTGAGTTAACATTTTAAATGCAGAATCCCTGCTGTGTGTAGCCACAATATATTTGTGTGTGTCAGACATTATTTTAGAGCTTTTACATACAGTAAATTATTTAATCTACAAAATTACCCACTCCAACAACAAAACTTCATTATTTGAATGGTGACATGGTTCATTGAAGAATTAACTTTGGGGTCAACTGGAGACAGTTATATCGGAGGTTAACAGTTATATCATACACTACATGAAGGATATAATGTATGCTGTGAACAAGCTGCTATTTTGTGGAACTTGGTCTCCCATAACCAGAATACACTGGATCTGGGAAGACAGGACTTTGTTCTCCTGTCTTTTCTCTATCTCCAAAAAAAAAGAACACCATATGAACAAAGCTGTGGAACATTAGCTTGGCAAATGTGTAAATGGAAAGGGAACTATTCTAACTACAGTTAGAGATTTGAGACAAAATGTGGAGACAAGTTGGATAGGGCTGTTAATGGACATTTTCATTTTCACATGAGCACTCAGAATGATTATTTGGCAAGAAAAGGTCCCTATAATTTAATACCATATATGCAGATATATGTATAATATTTATCAAAATACTTAGAATTAACAAGTTACATTTGTTATTCAAACTTTTGTATAGGATTACTATTTAATTGTCTTAATTAAGATAAGAAGGAAAAAGTAAAAAGTGAAATCTTATACCCATCCATCTAAGTTTTTCTAGGTAGTGAAATGTCACAGATGACCAAAAAATATAGAAAGATTTCTAGAGTCTAGGTAAAAACAGCATAATAGAGGCTGTAGAGATCAGGAGTTTTTAGGCCTTTTATAATTTAGTTTCAGTTTACTATTTCAATGTTTTCTAGTCATTATTCTACTATAAACAGTACATTACAACTACACATCATTAGCTTCTGTATTCATTCTAACTTGTTTGCCTCATGTTTTCTATATGTAAATTAAGCATTATCTACTTTGCACACCTCCCTAACTCATGTTCCCAGGTTCTTCAAGATGCCTTCCAGTGAGTTCAACATTCTAAAAGCTTTTAGAGCTTTTAACATATCACTCAAATTGGAACTTAAACATGTGCTTTATCTTGGGATTAATAGGTAATGGTGTATTAACTAAAACAAAATAGGTTAAGCTAAGACAGAATTTGGACTTGGCTACTAAGGTAGTACAGGAGACATGATAGTTATAGTGCTAGGAACTAGCAAAGGAGAGTCAGTCTGGTAGACAGAATCATATCCAGTGAGTAGAGTAAGTTTTATTCATTGTCCACGTGGCTAGCAACAGTTGATCAACTGGTATGAAAAGTTTACCAACATTGAAATTGAATCATGTTAAGATAAATAGCTGATATTAATGAAGTCTGTCATCAGGTATCAAAACCCAGACACTATGCTAAAGGACTGTTGAAGAAGAAAACTAAGACTAAAGACAGGATTGCTAAGATGGAGGGAATGACCCAAGGCAGATGTCAAGTTTGAAGAAACTGGGAAACATTGCAAAGGCAGAAAGGAGTGATGAAGTCTCAGAATGAGATAAAAACCTAAATATCAGCAATATTTGTTAGGCTATGAGCAAAGGTAAATTAATAGAGAGTTCCAAGTATTAGTCTGGAGAGGCCAAGTGCTGTCCTGTCATAGGTCCTAGAATTGGAAAGAGAGTGGAATCTGCATGTTGATTTAGTAACTCCAAAGAGGGGAATGAATGATTATAGAAATAGAGAATTATTTCTACCAACACTTCTTTCAAAAGAGAACTATGGCTACATATTGTGAGATACTAGTATTAGAATTAAGTTTTCTAGAATTAACTATATTTGATCTTAGCTTCTATGAATCAGTTGACCAATTATTGACAACGAAGTCTCTTCTTTTTCATAGATAGGCTCAATGTATAAAAGTATCACTATGTGTCCTCCTCCAATTCACCTCCATTCTAGAGCATTGCCTTCTTTCTACATTATGCTCATCAGTCTCCATCTCAAGCAGGCACTGAAATGCCTTTGTTCATTCACCTTAATTAAGTTCTTGGCTCCAAGACCAAAATCTCCCTCCTGGCACCTAATCTTTACTTCAATTTCTTTAAGAATATGATTATTTCCAGATTGTACCATGTTATC
>NW_012152263.1:454109-455725 GCF_000956105.1 Propithecus coquereli | reverse complement strand
ATTCTGTTTAAAATGTAACCTTTAGGTACAGAATTATTCTTAATCATTACTAATGGCTAGCTATTAGACAATATAATCAATATACTAGAAAAAATGGTATTGTGAATAGAATTGCCTTGCCATGTAAATAAAAATTCAAATATATTTATGGAAAGATTTTCAAAGAAACGGACTATACACTCTGCAATCTTCCCATGTCCTTTCCCTTATTTATTGTACCTGGTATCAATTATTACTGCTTACAAACTAGCATTGCTTTTTCTCAACTTGAAATTATAACCTACTCTGAAATCTAGTGGGAATTTGCAGCATATATTTTTTTACTGGGTTTTAAAAATGCTATTACCAAATATCCACTATGGTAGCTAAGAGTAGACATATTTTTTACATATCGATGCCTCTAATCTTGGTATTGCTAGATCCTAGACCTTAAATATTCTTGAATTGAGGGATTATAAGCTTTCTACGATCCTTTTTTCCAAGTGTTCTTAATCTGGACATTTGCAGCAAAATATAATATTGAGGCACCCACATTTCCCCTGGCTATTTTTTGTATAGAAAAGAAATATCACATTTCTTTCTATATCTGCTATGTAACGCCTCTTTTGATTTATCCGGGTCATCTTTTGTGAATTCTCTTTCCCCTATATCAAGGGTATTATCACTTCTAGCCCTTTTGATTGTGATAAAGTAAGATTAGGTATCCAATACAAGGTAGTAGCAATTTATCAAATAGCAGTTAACTTGCCAGTCACTTAAAGGAGAGTATCTTTAAAAGTGACTATTTGTTTTAAAACTTCATTTTAAATCATGTCCCTTTTTCCATGGTTTTTCCTATTAACTGGGATTTATTCTTTGAAATCAGACTCCAAGTGCTACCCTATGGTTTACCCACTTTGGGGACAATCCTATTTATTTACCACACATGGATTGCTATACATTAGCCTCCACTAAGTTGAAGGCTTTGCTTACTAAGTTCATGAGAGACTATGCAACCAAACACTAGAGCTAACAATTTTCACTCAGACAAACAAGAGAAACTCTTTTTGTTTGTGTTTTAATATAATCCCTTTGAGTATTATCCGGAAAACCTAAGATCTGGATTAACACTTTCAAAGAAAGTTGTCTTGGCTGGAAAGAGGAAAGAAAACAAAATGGGGTACGATACCAAGGGGCCGGTGAGTCGTGATTCTAAGAGGTTTTTGAGATGATTCTTGACACTAAGCCTACTTACAATGAACAAAATATAATGTTGACAAAGCAAATGCTTGTTCAGGTATAGAATAATATAGACAGTGTAAGAATAGGTAGTATAACAGTGAGTCTTTTCTAACAAGTTGCTTTGATCAAAACCTTGTAATTTCCTTTAAAGCAAAAGGTTCTGATTTTCATCATATGAAATATGAAAACCAAGTCACAATCTTATAGAACACTAACTATGCTAAGTTGGGAAACTCAAATCAGGAAAAGTTGAAAATGTACCTTGAGATTGACAGACAGAAGAGTTCAGTGTAAAATATTTACTCTTGGTCTAGAAAGAAGATAGAATTGTTACCACTGCTACCCATTCCTCAATTTTTAAATGATAAAGCATCATCTGTCTTGAGAAAATAAAT
>NW_012152263.1:450287-452212 GCF_000956105.1 Propithecus coquereli | reverse complement strand
TCTTTAATCTATCTTAAGTTAATTTTTGTATACGACGATAGGGTCTGATTTTATTCTTCTGCATATGGCTACCCAATTTCCCAAACATCATTTATTCAATAAGATGTTCTTTCACCAGTGTATGTTTTTGTTGATTTTGTTGAAGATCAGTCGGCTGTAGATATGTGGCTTCATTTCTGGGTTATCTATTCTGTTCCATTGATCTATGTGTTTATTTTTACACCAGAACCATGCTCTTTTGGTTACGATATACTTATGTAATGTAATTTGAAGTTAGGTAATGTGTACCTCCAGCTTTGTTCTTTTCCTTGGGATTGCTTTGTCTGTTTGTACTTTTTTTTAGTTTCATATGAATTTTAGGATTGTTTTTGCTAACTCTGTGAAAAATGATGTTGGCATTTTTGATAGGAATTACATTGAATCTGTAGATTGCTTTGGCAGCACAGTCATTTTAACAATATTAATTTTTCCAATCCATAAACATGGGATGTTTGCCCATTTGTTTGTGTTATTTACAATTTCTTTCATCAGTGTTTTGTAGTTTTCCTTCTAGAGGTCTTTCATTTCCTTGGTTAAATGTACTCCTGGGTACTTTTTTGTAGGTACTATAAATGAGATTGACTTCTTGATTTGGTTTTCGGTTTGATCATTATTGGTATATAGAAATGTTACTGACTTTTTACATTGAGTTTGTATCCTGAAACTTTACTGAATTCATCAAATCTAAGCATTTTTTGGAGAAATCTTTACAATGTTATTGATATAAGATCATGTCATCAGTGAACAGAGATAATTTGAGTTCCCCTTTTCCAATTTTGATGCCCTTTATCCTTCTCTTGTCTGATTGTTCTGTCTAGGACTTCCAATGCTATGTTGAATAGGAATGATGAAAGTGGGCATCCTTGCATTGTTCCAATTCTTAGGAGTAATGCTTTCAATTTTTCCCAATTCAATATGATCTTGGCTGTTGGTATATTGTATATGGCCTTTATTATTTTGAGGTTTATTCCTTCTGTGCCTAGTTTGTTGAGGTTTTTTATCATGAAGGGATGCTAAACTTTATTGAATACCTTTTCTGCGTCTATTGAGATGATCATGTTTTTGTTTTTAATTCTGTTCATGTAGTGGATTACATTTATTGATTTGCACACGTTGAACCATCCTTGCATCCCTGTAATAAAACCCACTTGATCATGGAGTATTATCTTTTTTACGTGTCATTGGATTCAGTTTGCTAGTATTTTGTTGAGGATTTTTCCTTGTATATTTATCAGGGCTATTAGTCTGTAGTGTTCTTTCCATGTTGCCTTCTTGCCTGACTTTATTATCAGGATGATACTGGCTTCATAGAATGTGTTAGAGAGGAGTTCCTCTGTCAGGTCTGGCTTCTTGGCAAATTGTTATCCTGATTCTTTGGCTCCTTGCTTGGAAAATTCACAGTTGGGGCTGGTGTGACAGTGACCACAGACAGGAAGCAATTCCATACAAACAGCTTTTATTGCAGAAAAGAAGGGAGCTATACAAAGCGAGAGTCATTCCAGAGAAGAACAGGTTAGTCTCCACTGGTGGAGAAAGACGTTAAGAACTCCCAGGTGGTTTCCTTTCATTGGCCTGGTCTGGGGGAGGGGTTAAGGGAGGTGTGGGATGTTACCAGATGATTGATATGCATGATTGACAGGTGTTCTTATAACAAAGTCGCAGCTCCACAGGTGTGTATGCCTCAAAACCTTTCTGCAGTTGTTAGCTGTGTTTTCCTGTAGTCCCTGCCCACTCCACCCTCCAGCTTCTCTACCCCTAGGAACTGCCCTCCTTGTCTGTATCTGCTTCTTTATTTTTTGGAACAATTTCTGTAGGATTGGTACAAGCTCTCACTTATAAGTCTGGGAGAGTTTGGCTGTTAAGCTATCTAGGCCAGGGCTTTTTTT
>NW_012152263.1:448683-450237 GCF_000956105.1 Propithecus coquereli | reverse complement strand
TTCTTCCTTGAGCGTTCAATAAAATTCACCAATTAAACTATCCAGACCTGGGATTTTCTTTTTTGGGAGGTTTTTGGTTTCCAATTCAATCTCCCCTCTAGTTTTAGTTCTGTTCGGTATTTTATTTCTTTATGATTAAGTCTTGGCAGGTTGTATATTTTCAGGAATTTCTCCATTTCCTCTAGTTTTTTCTAGTATATGAGTATAGAGATACTCATAGCAGTGTCTGATGATCTTTTGTATTTTTGTGATATCAGTTATAATGTCTTTTTTCATTTCTGATTTTATTTCTTTTAATATTTTCTTGCTTGGTTAGTCTAGGTATCAGTCTACTAAATTGTTTTATCTTTTCAAAGAACCAACTTTTTGTTTCATGGATCCTTTGTATTTTTTAAAATTTCTCTTAATATTACTTATGGTTGTTGGAATCTCTGTAAGGAATGGAGCTTCATTTTATATTATATTGAACCAAAGTTTCTAAACCTTCACCCGTCCCTTCTGGTACTTCTCTTTGGTACTATTCATTCAACATTTAACTAATAATTGTTACCTGTTGGGTGCCAGAGACCATTCTCAGCACTAAGTAAACAAGACAAGCAAAGTTCTTGCCCTTGTGGGCTATATTGTAGAAAAAAACAAATTGTGATTCAAGTTAACAAACAAATAAAATTGTGAGAAATAGATAAAACAAGTAGTGTGTTAAGATAGAGAATAATAGAAGGAAAAATGCTTTTCATAAAATTGTTACAGAAGGTTTTTCTGAGGATATATTATTTAAAGTTACTATCTGAAGGAAAAGGAGATAACCACATAAAGTATGGGAAGGATAACGTTCCAGGCAGAGGGAAGAGCTTGCAAAAGGATCTGTGGCATGCAATAGCCTGTTCTGTGTGGAGTATTCAAGAGAGTGAATGAAATCCATTGCAACAGGAGTATAATAAACCAAGTCAAGAGTAGCATGGGATGAGTTTGACTATGTGTTCAAGTGCCATATTTTGATGAGATTTTTTAGTTCATAGCAAGGACTTAGCATCATGAACAGCCATCAGAGGACTTAAAAGCTAAAAAAAGATTAGATTTATATTTCGACAAATATAAATGTGTCTTGTGAAAGCCATTGTGAAGGCAGCAACCATTAGGAGGTATTTGTGGTTGACCAGAAAGGGATGACTATAGCTTTAGACTAGAGAAGTAGCAGTGAAAATGGAGAGAAGTGAACATATTTGATATATTTTGGAGGTAGAATTGCCAAGATTTGATGATGATTTAGATATAAAGTTTCAGGAAAAGAGTTACAGGTCAAATTCTAAGTTTTTATGGTTTGAACAAGAAAAAGGTATAATTTTTCAAGATGAAGAAGATGGATATTGGAGGAGGTGAGTAACCTGAATCTCTCTTTGTTACTTTTTCTCTACACTAGACTTAAACATGGCTTATTTATATAGGACTTATTTAATACTTTCACAATAATTCAGTAGGTAGGCTGCTTTCTTTTCATGTTCCAGGTTATCTATAATCATCTGAAAATATATTTCCCTAATCTGATATAGTTCC
>NW_012152263.1:428683-448512 GCF_000956105.1 Propithecus coquereli | reverse complement strand
GGAAATTCTTGTATAAATTTTGACCAAAATAGAGCTGAAAACAGATCCATGTATCACAACATTAGAGATCTTCCTTTAGATTGGCACTATTTTATTAATCCTCTTTTCCATGTGGTCATTCAGCATCTCTCATTTCTATCTAATCATAATGTCTTTTCATAAGTAATGAAAGATTTTATCAAACATATTCCTGAATGCAAGTTTATCATACCAAGGATATGGTTTGAAGTTGAATTAATTTGACCCTATTAAAAATGAAATTATATCTAATGTAATTATTTTGTTGTCAATTTATACTGTTCCTTGATCATTTTTTCCTTTTCTAAATGCTACCAAACATCCTTAAAATATTTTGTACATTTATTATGGACCAGTGTTAAGTGTAAGATACTATAGTTAATAGAATATACTTTCTGTTACTAAAAACAAGATCTTCATTAGATCATCCTCTGTCTTTTGATAAGCTTTCCTTCTTCATGATTGTAGAGATCAATCAAAAAGTATATATATTCTTTCTTTTCCTTCTTCCATTACATATAACAGAAAAGCCCATTTTCTTTACATTGACAATTTGTGTAAGCTTCTGTTCATTTAGAGCTTTAAACTTTCTGCTCATCTTCCTATAGATTTGTTCTGCTGTCTCTTATGTACACTTTGTCATGTATTCTTCTTTTATAAAAACAAGGAAAAAATTATTTTAAAAGGTGACACACAATTACAGGTAGATACATGAAAAAGAATAAATGGAAGAGCTAAAGAAACTTCTGAAAGGAACTATCTACTTAATTTCTGACCTTTTAAATTTCATGATTCTTTCAATTAACTTTATTTATGATAGAAATCGGATATCTCAGGTTTGACACATAGACATACATTTTTGGTTTTCTTAATCATTCAGGTGAATGTAAAGGAATAAGTACTATTTAAAATAGGATCATTGAGCATATAGTGATTATCATAGGTAGGATAAAAGTGTGATATATAGAAGAAGAAATGGCCCATTCCTATGGCTCACATGAAGTTTGAAGTGATTTATAACATGTGACAAATTACACTTGTAGAAGAGAGACAGGGAGAAGTTACCAAAACAGAGCACAATTCTTATTAGTAGGAAGGTAAAAGAATGATGATGTAACTTGAAAAGGAATTACAGAAGCATTTGAAGTTGAAAAAGCATTTGGAGTTGATTGTTACAGATTTGATTACAAAATACTATTCTACATTATTTTTGTCATACTTGTTTAATAGAAAGAATTAGGCCTAAATGAAAATAGAGACATTACTTAAAATTATGTCATATTTTGATAATATTCTTTTATATTGTGAGCTATTAAATTATGACTATTATTGGAAACCTTAAGGAAAATTTCTAAATATTAATATAAAGAGAACATATGAGCTCAAAAGTACTTACTTATTTGTATTTCTAGTAAAATGTAGTGATTTTGTCATGTAAAGACTGAAAGGAAATTGTCTTGTGTAAGAGTTGATGAGTGAAGGATATTTCAGTAAAGAATAAAAACTGAGATTCATTCTAGGAGAAGATTATACCTACTACCTGTAGTGAACATTAAAAAATCTCACTATGAGTCACTGCATAGAGAAAATTTGTTTTCAATAAGTAAATTAGAAAACATTACATATAAAATTGAAAAGTTAGAAACTTTAGGATATTTAATTAAGTATATCTGTATTGTGTGGTATAGGAATTTTGGCCAAAAATTGTAAATACAGGAGACCAGGACACATATCCCAATGTCTTTTCTAAGTTATAGAATAAAGGCTGTTTAAACAAATAGACAGGTCAAAATAGTAGGGGAAGTGTGAGGATGCATTCTCTATTTTGAAATTCCATCAGCTATGATATATCAGAGAGTTTATCTGACTTTCCTCTTCTTGGATGAAGGTGGTGCCATTCACTAAAACTAAGAATAAGTACTAATGATTTAGAGGAGAAAATGTGACTTTAATTTTCTTGAGTATGAGATGTCTGTGAGACCAGGGTGAAAGAGCACAGATTGGTTGTTATGATCATTAAATGAGTTGATATCTGTAATGAGTTTAAAATATGGCAAATGATAAGCACTATCTAAGTGCTCTGTAAGCAAATATACAAAAGCAAGCATCTCAGAAAGAAGATCTATATGATGATAAATGTTTGTGAGTCTTAAGAATTTATATCAGCATTTCTCACCAAGAAGAGTATAATATCCTGGGAAAATTTTTCAATATACAAACATATGCCCCCTCCTAAGGTTCTGAGGTTTTCCCTGTGCCAGAGACTATCAGTTGCCTATCCGTATCTATCCTTTTCTTCTTTCTTGGTAATAAGCCCACAATTTTAATCCAGGCAGCAAAATATCTAGAAAAAGGCCACGTTCCCTTCCCTCCCCTTTGTAGCTGTAGATGGCCAAAGATATAAACAGAAGTTATTTGAAGAACCTCTGGGAAAGCTCCTTAAGACACATGGTTTTTGCCCTTTTGTCATTTCCCCTTTCCTCCATCTTCCTGATACTATGTTTGGAGATCTAGTACCTATCTTGACTCACCAGAAAACTTTTAGGAAAGAACCTATGCAGATACAGTAAGACAGAGATGATAAAGGAATTTTGAAAGAGCCTGGTCCCTGATGACCTGGTGATACTTCTGTAACAGTCCTGGATGAACTGTGAGGAGAAAAACAGATAACACAATATTATTAAAACATCCAACCAGTTTATGGACATTTTACAATTTATATTTGACAATGCTCGCATTCTCCATGAGCTCCTCTTCAATATTCTACTTGTTATTCCTCCCACACATATCTGATCAATTTGTACTTTTAAGATCTTTGATAATTCTGGTCCCATTTCTCCCTCCTTTTCTTCCTATGTTACTGCCCCTCCTTTTTCCTTCTGTTATTGCCTTTTAGTGTTCTGTGAAATAATTGTTTCTCTCTTTCTTACTCAGAATCTTCCTTCAGGCTCTCTGGGCAACACTATCCTGCTTCTTTTTAATCTTTGTTTCTCCTCCTCCCTTGTTCCTTTTGTCATGGCACACTCCTGGCAGGACCACCTTTCCCTCGATCTTTCTTATAGTATTGTCCAAGGTACATCATTAACTGTTAATAGAAGGACAATTTATCAAAATTATACGCAATGAAAATGGAGCTCTTCTTTTTTCCTTAACTCTTCTTGCCTCACATGTTTTTTTGTTTTTTATAAATGAAAATCAATCATGAAAATGTATAATACATGTGAGAGCTCTTTGAAAACTAAAACACATGAGATACTACCATTGTCATTGCTTTTGTCTTCACAGAATATATATTCTCCTGTTGATTTAAAAAATTCTAATGAGCACAGAAAACATGTATCCTCTATTTTATATGAATTAAAAACAAAAGATATTGGCAGGAAATCCAAAAAATCAAGACATCTCATTCAAAAAGGTTAGTTATATAGATTTTTAATTGTATTTAATAAACATATTTTGATGAAGACTAAATAATATAATTAGAAGTTGGGCATACTGATTTTGAGCTATAAATATAAGAGTCCATGAAATATATGTTGAGACTTCTAGATAAAATATCTGTATCTCATTCAACATTTTCTGAATATACATATTCAGAAGGTGATTTCATGGATATCATGAACCTGATTTTGGGTAGAAATTGGGCATTAGGAGAAATTGGTGTTAGCAAGAATCATACTGATAGCTTTGTTACTGTATGGCTATGCCACCATTGTATCTCCTTCAGGAAATATCAAGTATCAGATTAATTATTATAAATTATTTAAATTAAAAAATAATGTTAAATTTCCTTCAGCAGTTTCTTTTTCTACCAGGTGTTCTGTAGTTTCACAGTGATTTGTCTCAGTTTTTGTTTTATTGGTTTATTTCACTTTATTCAATTTAGAGTGCCTTTTCATTCTGAAAATTTATGTCTCACAATTCTTCATATTTTTCTTATAGTATTTTTTGTGTCAAGTATACAGAACATAAGATTTACCATTTTAACCATTTTTAACTGCACAGCTATGTGGTAATAAATCCATTCATATTATTGTACAACTATCCCAAACATCTATCTCCAGAATTTTTTCATCTTCCCTAACTAAAACTCTGTATTCATTAAACACTAGCTCCCAATTCTTTCCTAACCTCAGCCCCTGGCAACCACTATTCTACTCTTTGTCTCTCTATTTTGATTACTTGTGGTATCTCATATAAGTGGGATCATGCAATATTTGTCCTTGTGGGACTGACTTATTTCACTTAGCATAATGTCTTCAAGGTTCATCTATGCTGTATCATGTGTCAGAATTTTCTTCCTTTTTAAGGCTGATATTCTATTGTGTGTATATAACACGTTTTTCTTATCCATTTATTCATCAGTGGATACTTGGGTTGCTTCCACACTTTAGCGATTGTGAACAATGATCCTATTAATGTGGGTGTACAATTGAGACCCTGCTTTCAATTATTTGGAGTATACCTGGAGGTAGAATTTCCAGATCATGGTAATTACACTTTTAATTTTTTGAGGAATAGTCATACTATTTTCCAAAGCAGATGTGCTATTTTACATTCCCACCAACATTGCACAAGGGTTCCAATTACTCCACATTCTGGTCAACACTTGATATTTCCTGTTTGTTTGTTTTTTTGTTTGCTTAAATTATAGCCATCCTACTGGGTGTGAGGTGGTACTTCATTGTAGTTTTAATTTGCATTTCCCTAATGATTGATAGTGTTGGGCACCTTCATCTTTTCATTTACTTACTTGGCTATTTGGGTATGTTATTTGGAGAAATGTCTATCCAAGACCTTTGTCAGTTTCTTAATTGGGTTGTTTGTATTTTTGTTGTTGAATAGTGTGCTTTCTTTATGTATTCTGGATATCAGTCCTTTATCAGATATATGATTTCTTCAAATATTTTCTCCCATTTTATGTGTTTCCTTTTCACTCTGTTTATAGTGTTATTTGATACTAAAAAGTTTTTAATTTTGATAAAGTCGACTTACTTATTTTTTTCTTTTATTATCTGTACTTTTGTGTCATATTCAATAAATCATTGACAAATTCAATGTCATTAAACTTTTAGTTTTAGCTCTTACATTTAGGTCTTTGATCCATTTGGGGTTAAATTTTCCATATAATTAGAATAAGAGTACAACTTCAGATTTTTTTGTGTGTATGGATATCCAGCTTTTTGAACATCTGTTGCTGAAAAGATTGTCCTTTCCCCATTGAATGGTCTTGAAAGTCTTGTTGAAAATCATTTGACCATATATGCAAGAGTTTATATCTGTTTATTTTATTCTATTCTATTGATCTATATGTCTGTTGTTATGTCACATACTCTTTTGACTATCATAGTTTTGAAGTAAGTTTCAAAATTAGGATGAGTGAAACCTCTAATTTTTTTCTTATCATCAATATTTTTGGCTCTTTTGGGTCCCTTGCAATTCCATATGAATTTGGGGCTGGAATTTATTTCCACAAGAAATACCATTGAAATTTTAATGGAAATTACATACAGTTTGTAGATCACTTTGGCTAGTATCTTAACAATATTAAGTTTTCTAATTCATAAATATAGAATGTGTTTCCACAGACTGACTAGAATGTTCTAAATAATTTCTACTCTGCTTCTTCCATCCTCCCTTACTTATGGAGGGAAAATTGAATGGGTTATTTCTTCCCAACCTTTTCTGTAGTGAGCAGATATATGCACAGCTACCCCCAAAAGCTGAGGGAGCTGAGGGGCCAAAGAAAGTGGCTGACAAATCCAATTTCTCAGAAAGAAATATTTAATAGGGACTATAAACAAATAATGTCTCAGGTGGCTACAAGACTATATATCCCTGAACCCACTCTCCAGAAAGAATCCTTTTTATAGCGGGCTTTTAAGGTAAAGACACGTGTAGCTGGTCATGCCTCAGCCTTTTTTCTGAAACTCGTGACCACTGGGAAGATTAGATAAGTATCTTTGTGAGGGGTTATTTATGCCACAGGCATTGTTTAATGACCTTGCTGCAGAACACCCTAGTATGCAGGAGTCAACATCATCAATCATCAGGGAGGGAGGTTTTGCTTCAAGATAGTGTCTTTCTTGCCATGAAACAGGCTGTTTTCCTACACAACTACACTGCACCACACTGAGGAGATGGGTAGACCATGGCAAATAAAATCACCACAAAATGTCTCTCTGTTTTGCGTATGGTTTTTTCTTAGCAGGGCATTCACTTAGTTGCTGTTAATTTTTTATTCATTTCCAGAGGTCCTTTAGTCATTATCTAGTTGTTTATTTCATTTTTCTGTGTGGGAAACATTTTATCTTGTAATTATGATATTTTTCAATTATGTGATAAAATTTATAAAATCCAAATTTTTTCCATTATTCCTTTTACACACACATATACACACACACAATGGTATTCTTGGTTCATAGGTACAATATCTTCTCTATACTTCTAAGGATATTAATGCTATATGAATTTGTTTAATTTTTTGTGGGTATCTCTTCTGCACACTGAATTCTCCTATTCTCCCAAGTGACTTTTTTCTTAGAGCTTTTTTCTAAAATTCTGGTAATCTTTGTGCATTTACTCCCATTTAAGAAGTTTCTGAAATATTATTTGAAAACTGTGTTTATGTATGTGGCTTTTTTTTTTTTGACATGTGATCTTTAATGTAGAACAATAAGTGGGGTCCAGATGTTTTATTCTGAGATCCGAAAAATGAGGTTTTTCCAACTGAAGATTCATCTGGTATTCTACCTGTGATATATGAGAAACTGCTACTGTTCTCAGCAAAATTTGATATGAAAACTTTAATTTCATTATCCTATTTTTAGTCAGGTACTTTACCCTCTATCTTTAGCTGTGCCTGAAGTCCCTGAATTTAGAACCTCTCTGGTTTAACATTTGAGGAGGGTGAGACTTTAGTTTCCTGCCATGGCAAAAGAGTGGAAGAATCTCCTGAGTATGTGTAGTTGCTCAGAGGATCAGTTGGTCTAATTATGCCTTTCAAACAATTTTTCAACCAGCTTCCAATTCCTAGCCTTTGTAGTATTCACATTGTGAATAAGCTTTCTTCTTTGCTTCCCCACAGCAGATCTTATTTTTTTTTTATTTTTAATTTTTGAGACGTCTCATTCCGTTGCCCAGGCTAGAGTGCCATGGTGTCAGTCTAGCTCACAGCACCCTCAAACTCCTGGGCTTGGGTGATCCTCCTGCCTCAGCCTCCCGAGTAGCTGGGACTATAGACACGCACCATCATGCCTGGCTGATTTTTTTTTTTTTTTCCTTCTGTTTTTAGTAGAGACAGGGTCTCACTCTTGCTCAGGCTGGTCTCAAATACCACAACAAATCTTAAATGTTGAATTACTAGTGTTTGTTGTCAGTTACCTCTCATCCACCTGCTTTCCAGCTTCCAAATGTGTTTTTGGTGTCATTGCTATGTTCCACCTTTCTTTTTATTGTCTTTAGAAATTGTTTTTAAAAAAATTTTGATCTTGGTACTGGGGTGTGAGTAGGGAGCAGAGAAAAAGAACATATATTCAAAATATTTAATTCACTTGAACTCTATATTGATATTTTATATTGCATTAACTTGTGTCCACAGTTTATATTACATTTGTGAGAACAGGAAAAGTGAGAAGGACAAGGAGAAAGAAGTGGAAAGTACAGAATTTTGAGATACCTATCCTCTTCCAGGCAAGGGACGTCTGAACCCTTGGAAAATATTGCTCATAAGTCATGCTGAGCCCTAACTGACTTCCCTCTCGTGTGAATGCTTTACACATCAACATCTAATGGATCATGAAAATTAAAAAGCGTTTGCTATTCCACTGCTAGATAATGCCACATTGTAACATTTAATTTATTATTTCTGTTTTACAGATGAGGAAGGTGAGTTTACATAGCTAATTTATCCAAGGTCACAAAATCCAAAAACGCCAAAGCTGTCACTCTGTTCTGTATCTGTTTCTTGATTCAAAGTCTAGTGTTGGCCTTTCTATTTCACCATTGTGCCTCCTGAGGACTGAAAATACATTGCTATGTGATAATTAAGGCTTATTCATGGGAATGTGTTTGTGCTAGAGTAAGCTATGTTAAATCCATAAAATTTAATAAAATCTGTCATTCCCTTTGTCAGTCTAAATATCGTAGAATCACACATTTTATATAAAATTCTATTAATTGTTTCTCGTTTATTTTTTAAATTTCTCATGTTAAAAATAAAAGCCATGGGAAGTGAAAGGGTATCTTATCTAAAGATACTATAATTAGAAGAATTACAGTAAAAATGGCATTTCGTTTTTCTATATTTCTTTAATTTAAGTCACAGCCAATTAACTTATACTCATTTTAACAAAATAATTATTTTAAAAGCAGCCCAAATTGTACGCACGTTGCTTGAACATATTACTTTTATTTGGCATGAGTTTTTATCAATTCGGTATTGAAAATCACTTTTATTTTCTTTCACTGAGTTTAGCAAGCTTAACTTTTCTCAGATGATGGTACATATTAAAAATGAGAAAATCTGTATGGCACTAGATCGTTTTGGGGAGCATCTATATGGGGATACTCAGGGGATAAACTTATGCTTTTTACATTAAATAATTATGATAAAGAAAATAAAATATGGTATATTAGTGGATATATATGTGGGTGAAAAAATATCTATCTTTCAAATAAGATTTGCCCATATTTTTAATAAATATTATATTTTATTTCTGTGAATATATGCCATTTTTGATCAAGACTTCTTAGCATTGATCTCTTGTTTTTATTTTAATTTGAGAAATTTTTTTGCTTTTTAATTTTATGCTTTATAATCTTGCTTGACTTTTAAAAATATATACATGTACTAGTTTGATAAAACTAATTTAATTTTTGAAATAATGGACTGTTCAATTGTGTTGATACCAGCTAAAATATCTTGGAATCTGATAACAACAAAATAGTATTTATTGAATTTGGAATATGGAAGTCAATGGTAACCCTGACGAGAGCAAATTCAATAAAGTGGCAGGAATAGGAGCCATGTTGGAGAAGGTTAAGAGTGAATGGAAGTAAGAAGTAAAGACACTGCCAATATTTAACTCTTTTGAGTCATTGTAAAGTATATAATCTTTATGTTTAAAATAACCTTCAGGCACTGAAAAGAAGAAATCAACCTTCTGAGTAACAGAAATCCTAAATTATGATCCAAAGATATTTTTAGCATTATAAATATTTTATTATATTTGCACTTTGAAAATGTGTTAGCTATGTATAAAGTATAAAAGAACATTATAGTCAGAATAATTGAATAAGCAAAACTTTATACCTAAAATTAATTCTGGATATCATAAAATTTATAATATATAAGTTGGTAAAAAAGGGAGAGAGAACATGGTAAAAATAGGCAATTACTCCTTTTTCCAAGGTACAGGAAATTTGAGTAGATGGCTACAAGTTAATATTTTTTCTTCATAATAGTACAGTCTGCTAATAGACATCTAGTTCCAACTAGGCCAGAAATTTCTTCATTAATCAGAGCATAAATGTGAGCAATCATTGCCTCATAATATGAGTCAACTCTCAGTAGATGTATCCCGTAGATACTATTCCTTTTGAACACTGATTGTTAATTTTTTTTCTTCATTGATCACAAATCCAAATCTGAAGAAATCTAAGAATCTAATAAAAATACTAATCTCTTTCCATTTTCAAAAATGCATTTTTGAACACGAACTCATTTATAATTTTAAAGAGTTCATGGAATCACCAAATCCTCATCCATAGTCCTTAAAGTAGTTGATAAAAACAGGAATTACATAATCAAATAATATACAAGATTTTATGCTACTTCTAAAATCTCCAAGGAAAGTTCACTTAAGTAGTAATGGTTCTGATATCATCAACTACACATCTTGTACATGTTTATATCTTCATAACTTGAACAACTCCTAAATATAGGCATTGTATAAGATTCACTTGAAAAATATGAGATGTTTAATGGTTCTGACAGAGTATACATTAGTCTGAGTGCTATTCATACTACCTGTTACAATAATTCCAACTTTAAGATATTATTCTTAAATACCAATATTTATGTGGCTTAATGTAATGTAAATAATCAAACTGTCCATAAAAGAATATATGATTTATTAATGTTTAATTATAGGTAACATAATTATATTATGTGATATATTTTCTGATCTTTATATTGTTAATATAAAGTCAGTCAGAATAATTAATATATTGCTGAGTATTGCAACTCCTAAATGGGACATCTTTTCCGACTCATTTTCTCACCTAGGCATTTTGACCTAGGCAAAACTTTCAAAATATTTATTAGATAAATAGATACACTAATGAAGGGACCCATGCTATTTGTACCATGATCACATGTCCCAGTTTTGCCCAGCAAAGTTTCAGTTAGTACCTGTTATCCTGGTGTATAACAGTGTCTTTGTCTTGAACATATCCCAATCTAAATAATACATGATTACACCATTATATGCCATCCCCACTTTTTCTCATCCATTGGCCAGTATAAAATGATTAGATTGTCAAGTTAGACTCAACACAAGTCAGAGATCTTACTCCAGTACCAAATTTTGTCAATAATTTCAAGGATACGATCAAGAGACTCAAATGAAGCAGGGAGAGATCTGGGACGTCAAGGGTGGCTCTCTAGGTCTTCTCTTTCCTTGAAGAATGTGCACCTCTGGCCCCCAAAATCAAGTAAAGTCTCTAGTAAGGTTTATGAGTTTGCTTCACACAAAAGCAAATGTCTACATTATGAAATACTTTCATTTTGTATTCCAGAGAGTCATGTACTTTATATAACATTCTCAAGGCAGTACACCTCATAGACTCTGGGTTTATTTAATATAAGTAATCCTTTAGCCAGGGACCATTCTACTAAAGGTATTCTACAGATAAGATCTCTTCCTTCTAGAAAATATTATTTGTTCATTTTTTCTGGCGTTCCAGTTGACATGGGGATTACGTTAGATCACCTACCTTCTTTCCTTTCCTCAGGGCCATCACCTTATATACAAAATGAATGGATTACTGGCCAAGTACTTTAACTCCTTCCTCCACCTCTCCAACAGATTTTGAAATTCAGAGAGTATTTTATTATACTAAAGTTTTTGTTTATTATGTTTTAAATTATTACTACATATATACCTTTATCAGCTCTAGGCATTCAAAATTCAATAGTAAACAGGGCATATAAAACCTCATGGAACTTGCATATTAGTATAAGGATGATATTATATGTTTCAGTGGAACTTCTACAAGAATGTGAAGTTTAAAATCTCCACGCATCTACTTATAACATTAGAATAAGGATAGGTATTATACTGTCTCATTTATATTATCAAATCAGTTAGTTGAACTGAGCTACTGATTGCTTTGTTTTAAATATTACCAAAAATCCTATTTTATTAATTAATTAGCTTGCAATAATAGATGCTTTTATTTTAAGTTAAAGCTATTATTCCTTTTCATTTTTATTTTATACTGCCTAACCAAATATTTTATTTTTCTCTATTAAAATGATGCTGCAAGTCAGACATTTTAAAGCAACATTATATTAATACTTCATGAATATCTATTCCATCTTAGGTTTTTTTTTTTTTTTTTGAGACAGAGTCTCAGTATGTTGCCCAGGCTAGAGTGAGTGCCGTGGCGTCAGCCTAGCTCACAGCAACCTCAGACTCCTGGGCTCAAGTGATCCTATTGCCTCAGCCTCCCGAGTAGCTGGGACTACAGGCATGCGCCACCATGCCCAGCTAATTTTTTCTATATGTTTTTAGTTGTCCAGATCATTTCTTTCTATATTTTTTTTAGTAGAGACGGGGTCTCGCTCTTGGTCAGGCTGGTCTCGAACTCCTGAGCTCAAACAATACGCCCGCCTCAGTCTCCCAGAGTGCTAGGATTACAGGCGTGAGCCACCGCTCCCGGCCCTATCTTAGGTTTTAAGAAGTTTTATTGGTGTTAGAAATTATACATACATTAGTTTATACTGAAAGGTTGTGGCATACCAGATTGACACCAGTACCCTAAAAATGTGTGTCATATTATTCGTTTTTAACCCTTTATGGTAAGTACAGCTGTAGTATGGGCCAATCTTCTATAGTTATTCTAGAACACCATTTATATTTCAGATAGTTATGAAGAAGTAAATTCAAATCCTTTATAGAAAGTGCCAGCTGTTACATAAAAGACATTTCTGAGAACAAAACTGCTACTTCCTATTCAGAATATAAGGTCAGCGTGTTAATTATTTGAGGGTCATTATATCAAAGTGCCTGTGATCAGATTTATACAATGCTTAGTTATTTTACCTCCATTACATGCTTTGTCTTGCTCCAAATCCACTTATGTCTGAAATGAAGACTCTAGAGGAGATTTTATGGTTTTCATTGAAACACATTACATTTTCTGCCTCCAACATTTTTCTTCCAAATTCATCCAATTTATCATATCTTGCTGATTTCAAGCCACTTGTACTTTCTTTACACAATTTTAACTTTATTTTTTTCTTTCCTATTCTCCTAAATTGTTTGCTGAAATGACTGGATTTTAGTCTGGGATATAAAATAGTATCAACTAAATTACTTCAGATGAGCAATTAGAGCATACTCATGCGTATAAAACTAGAAATCTTTGCTACCAGATTTAAAATTGAAAGCAAACAAGAAAACAAACCGAAATGTCTTTTGTTTTTAAATTGCTTTTAAAAATTTTAAATATTTTTACTACCAAGAAAAGAGAGGGAGAAGGTAAAATTCAAATCAGGTATATTTGGATTTATTTTATAATTCTAAGCACCAATGCCATATGTTTCATATGCTACCCTGCATTACCCAGCTTCCCATGCAGTTATGTAGGAATTATGTGCTGTTTCTCCACTTAACTGTGAACAAAAGTGAAAATTATCACTTCAGAGTAAAAGCAATTAGGAGAATCATTTTATTTCCCTGATATGTAGCTCTTTAAGGCCATGTGTTCCATTAACATGCTGCAAGGTCCTTCCAACCCACATTGGCTCTTAGATGAGAAATAGATAAATCTTCACTGTACTAATCTATTGAGATTTTGGGGTTTATCTGTGAAGTAAGTTACGATTAATTACGCTGGTAAATACAGAAATTAGTGCCCTAACAAAAACCTAAAATATGGTCCCATCTTTGCCGTCAAGTATAAGAGATGAGAAAACTGATATCAGGAGCTGGAAAGATGGCAATCCAAGTTTTTTAGTAGCAAAGAATTTTCACGTGATAACTTTGAAGGCAAACTATGTTCCTACTAATTTATTCCTCAAAGGCAAGAATTTGGAAGACAGAATATCAATCTGTGTGTTGGTTATACTTGACTGTATTTGCAAGTTACTTTATAGAAAAAATAAGAGCTCAGGAAAGTAGTTGGTTTGCAAGGCAAAATAAAAGAGAATAGAGAGCTCTAAAATTAAGGCCTTGCGTATTCGGAAAAGCTGTTTGCTTCTAAATCTCAAATAGTAAAACACCAAATTTAGCAAGGGTTGAAGACATTGTTTTCTTAGTTGAAAATGATGACTCATAGCAGATTTTTAGATTAATTGTGTGGGCTTCCCACCTATTATTCCAAATAGCTTCATAGTAACTTCTATTAAATAACCGGAGGGTGAGTTAAGGGAAGATATTTTAAAAAAGAAAACAGATATTAGCACTACATATGATTCCAAAAGAATTGTGGGTGTGATGACTGACATATGAAACAGAAGAAAACAGATCAAATATCTGCAGATTTAAGGGAAGGGAATCTTAGTCTAAAATGCCCTTCCCCATTCCAGACAAATATACACTTGAGTTCTCAACTTTCAGCTCTAAGAAATACACTGAGAAAGCTTTTGTAGCCTCTAAAGTAGTCAAGTCCCCACTCCTCCACCTGACATATGGCTAACAAGGATAATGAAAAAACAAGAACCTCTGGAAGACAGAACTCCTCACAGAGGACAGAATCAGAGACTAATCCAGGAACCATCTGTACCTGAAGGTAGGAGAACTTGAGCTTCCCATTCTTCCCATTTGTGGTTGGTCTTTCCCTATTCCACCTTTGTATATCCAATATGTATAAAGATGAGTGAGGCAGAAGTCAGATATATAGTCTTTTCAAAAATGGTGCTGGGACAGCTAGATATCTACATGATCTCAGACCCCTACATCACACTGTATACAAAAGTTAAATGTGTCATAAACCTAAATGTAAGCATTAAAACCATAAATCCCATAAAGAAAAGACAGGAGTAATTCTTCATAACCTTAACTTAGACAATGGTTTCTTAGATGTGACTTTAAGAGCACAGCCAATAACATTAAGGAAAGGAAAAAAAAAAAAAAAAAAAAGAAGAGGAGGAGGAAAAGAAATAGAATGAGAAGATTTTACCTCAAAATTTTAAAAAGCAAACAACTACTCTGGGATATGGTGACGGGATGATCGCTTGAGGTCAGGAGTTCCAGATCAGCCTCAGCGAGAGTGAGACACATACACATACAATCTCTACTAAAAATAGAAAAAATTCACCGGGTGTGGTGGCACGTGCATGTAGTCCCAGCTACTTGAGAAGCTGAGGCAGGAGGATCCCTTGAGCCCAGGAGCTGGAGGTTGCTGTGAGCTAGGCTGACCCCATGGCACTCTAGCCCAGGCCACAGAGCAAGACTGTCTTAAAAAGCAAAAGAAAGTGAAAAGAGAATTCTCGGTATGATACAAAATATTTGCAAATGACGTATCTGCTAAGGGACCTGTATCCAGAATATATAAAGAAATCTTAAAACTCGGTAATACAAACAGAAATATCCGATTTGTAAAATGGGCTAAGTATTTGAATATACGTCTATCCAAAGAAGATGTACAAACGGTTAATATGCACACAGAAAGATGCTTGACATCTCTGACCACCAGGGGAATGCAAATCAGAGACTCAATGAGATTCCATATCACAACCACTCAGATGGCTATAATTAAAAAGACAGACAGAACAAAGTGTTGGTGAGGCTGAGGAGAAATTTCTTCATGCATCGCTAATGGATTTCCATACATTGCTGACTGTAAAATGATACAGCCAGTTTTTAAAATTTTCCTTATAATAGACACATGATAATTATACATCTTTATAGGGTACAGTGTAATGTTTCAATATATGAATACATTGTATAATGTTCAGATCAGAGTAATTATCATATCCATCACCTCAAACATTGTGTTGGGAACATTCGAAATCCATTCTTCTGGCTATTTGAAAATATACAATAAATTGTTGTTAATTATAATCACTCAATAGTGCTATAGAAAACTAGAACTTATTCCTGTTATCTGACTGTAGTTTTGTATCTATTAACCAGCCTCTGACCATACCACTACACCTATACTTCCTAGCCTCTAGTAACCACTATTCTACTCTCTACTTCTAGGCCTGGCTTATTTCACTTAACATAATGTCCTCCAGGTCCATCCATATTGCCATGAATGGCAAGATTACATTCTTTTTTATTGCTGAAAAGGATTCCATTGCCTATATATACCACAATTTCTTTATCCATTCATCTGTTGGTGAACACCTAGGTTGATTCCATATCTTGGCTATTGTGAATAATACTGCAATAAACATGGGAGGGCAGCTATCTTTTTGACATACTGATTTCATTTCATTTCGTTTGGTTATATACCCAGTGCTGGATCATATGGTAGTTCTATTTTAATTTTTTTAATTAAGTTATTAAAATTTTAAAAAATATTTTGAGGAACCTCCATACTGTTTTCCATAATTTCTGTACTACTTTATGTTCCTACAGTGTATAAGAGTCCCTCATTCTCCACATCCTGATCAGAATTCGTTATTTTTGGTCTTTTTGATAATAGCCATTCTGACAGGAGTGAGGCGATAACTCATTGTGGTTTTGATTTGAATTTTCCTAATTACTAGTGGTGTTGAGCATTTTGTTACATACTTGCTGGCCATTTGTATGTCTTCTTTTGATAAATGTCTATTCAGGTCTTTTGCCTATTTTAAAATGAGTTTTTTGTTGTTGTTGAGTTTGAGTTCTTTATATATTCTGGATATTAGCCCCTTGTCAGATCCATAGTTTGCCAATAATTTCTCCCATGCTGTAGGTTCTCTCTTTTCTCTGTAAATTGTTTCCTTTGTTGCGTAGGACCTTTTTAGTTTGATGTAACTGCATTGTCTATTTTTGCTTTTGTTGTCTGTGCTGTTGAAGGCTTATTCAAAAAATCCTTGCCCATTCCAATGTTAGGAAGCATTTTCCTCATGTTTTCTTCTAGTAGTTTCAAAGTTTCAGTCTTACATTTAAGTCTTTAATATTCAGTTGATTTTTGTATATAGAAAAAGGTAGGGGTCTAGTTTCATTTTTCTGTATGTGAGTATCCAGTTTTCCTGGCACATTTATTGAAAAGACTGTCCTTTCCCCAATATGTGTTCTTGGCACCTTTTAAATAAGTTGGCTGTAAAGGCATGGATTTATCTCAGAGTTCTCTATTCTGTTCCATTAGTCTATGTTTTTTATGCCAGTACCATGATGCTTTGATTTCTATAGCTTTGTAGTATATTTTGAAGTCAAGTAATGTGATGCCTCCAGATTTGTTCTTTTTGCTCAAGATTGCTTTGGGTATTTGAGGCCTTAAATAATTTTAGATTTTTTTTCTATATCTGTGAATAATGTCATTGGTATTTTGGTAGGAATTGTACTGAATCTGTAAATTGCTTTGGGTAGTGTGGACATTTTAGCAATATTAATTTTCCTGATTCATAAGCACAGGACATTTTTTATTTATATGTGTTTTCTTCAAATTCTGTCATCAATGTTTTATGGTTTTATTGTAGAGATCTTTTACCTTTATGGTTAAATTTATTACAAGTTATTTATTGTTTGTAGTTATTGTAAATAGGATTGCAATCTTGATTTATTTTTCACATAGTTTGCTATAGGCATGTAGAAACACTACTGATATTTTTGTATGTTGATTTTGTATTTGCAACCTTACTGAATTAGTTTATTAATTCTAACAGTTTTTTGGTGGAGTATTTAGGGCTTCCTATATATAGAATCGTGATAACTGAAAACAGGGACAATTTGGCTTTCTCCTTTCTAATTTGGATGTCTTTTTCTCTTTCTCTTATCTAATTGCTCTCGCTAGGACTTCCAGTACTATGCTGAGTAGGAGTGGCAAAATTGGACATCCTTGTCTTATTCCAGATCTTAGAGGAAAAGCTTTCAATTTTTTCCCCATTCACAATGATGTAAGCTGTGGGTTTGTCATATATTGCCTTTATTGTATTGAGTTATGTTTCTTTTATACCGAATTTGTTGAGAGTTTTTATCATCAAGGGATACTGGATTTTATCAAAGGATGTTCTGCATCTGATCCAGCCTTTTTTGAAAAAGAGTTTGGCAGTTCTTCAGAATGTTAAGCATAGTTACCATATGACTCACCAATTCCATTCTTGGCTTTATACCCAAAAGAATCATAAACATATGTCCACATAAAAATTTGTATATGAAAGAAACATTATTTACAGCAGCCCAAAGGTAGAAACAAATCAATTGTCCATCAACTCATGGATAAAAAATGTGATACATCCATACAATGAATTTTGCTAAGCCATAAAGAGGAATGAAGTGCTGATATATGCTACAACATGGATGATCCTTGCAAACATGCTAAATAAAAAGAAGATAGATGCAAAAGGCACAAAGTTTATGACTCGATGTATATTAAATATCCAAAAAGGCAAATCGATAGAGACATAAATTAGATTTTTAGTTTTCTGGAGCTGGGAAGAAGGGAGAAAAATAAATGACTGCTAGGGGGTACCTGCTTTATTTTTGGGGTAATGAAAATGTTCTTGAATTAGATAGTCATGATGATTGCATTATTCTGTGATGAAAAGTGGCAAAAAAAAACCCTACTGAATTGTACACTTTATATTTTTTGTTTCCTTTTTTATAACTGATAAACTTTATTTTTTAGAGCAGTTTTTGGTTCACAGAAAAATTGAGGAGAAAGTACAGAGAGTTCCCATTTAGCTCATATTTCAACACACTCATAACCTCCCCCATTATCCACATCCCACACTGCAGTGGTAGATCATACAGTGGTACATTTGTTACAATAGATGAACCTAAACTGACACATCATTATCATCCAAAGACCATAATTTACATTAGGGTTCACTTCTGGTGTATATTCTGAGAGTTTTGATAAATGTATAATGACGTGTATCTAACATTATGGTATTATTCAAAATCATTTCACTGCCCTAAAAATCCTTTGTGCTCTTCCTGTTCATCCCTCCTTCCTCCTTAACTTCTGAAAACCCCTGATATTTTCCTGTCTTCATAGTTTCACTTTTTCTGGAATGTCATATATCATATTTGGAATAAAAAATATGTAGCCTTTTACAATTGGCTTCTTTCACTTAGTAATATGTGGATTTTTTTTGGTAAAAGTAGCTTACTTTTAATACACTGTATAATATTTCATTGTATGGATGTACCACAATTTATTTGTTCATTTACTTGTTGAAGATACCTTGGCTGCCTCTGAATTTGCACAATTATGATGAAAGCTGCTATAAACATTTGTGTGCACGTTTTTTGTGGATATAGTTTTCAATTTCATTTGGGTAAATACGAAGGAGCTCACGTGCTGTATCATATCATATGTTTCATTTTGTCAGAAACCGCCACTGTCTTTCAAAGCGATTGTGCCATTCGCACTTCCACCAGCAATCAATGAGAGATCTTACTGCTCTACAACCTCACCAATATTTGGTGTTGTCAATGTTTTGGATTTTGGTTATTCTAATAGGTGTGTAGTGGTATTTCATGAAATTGCAATTCCCAAATAACATATCGTGTGGATCATCTTTTCATATGTTTAGTTGCCATATCCTGTATCTTCTGTGATGAGGTGTCTAATTCAGGTCTTTTGCCCATTTTTAATTGGGTTGTTCATTTTCTTATTGTTGAGTTTTTAGAGTTATTTGCATATTTTAGCTGATAGCCCTTTAACAGCTGTGTCTTTTAAATATTTTCTTCAAGAATATGGTTTGTCTTCTCATTCTCTGGATATTGTCTTTTGCAGACAAGAAATTTTTAATTTTAATGAAGTCCAGCTTAACAATTATTTCTTTCACAAATCATGTCTTTGGTGTTATTTTTAAACAGTCGTTGCCACACACAAGGTTATATAGGATTATTCCTATGTTTTCTTTTAGGAGTTTATAGTTTTACATTTTACATTTAGGTCTATGAGCCATTTAGAGTTGATTTTTTGTGAAGGGTGTAAGGTCTGTGTCTAGATTAAACTTTTTACATGTAGATGTGTAGTTATTCTTTTCACCATTTGTTGAAAAGACTATATTGCTCCATTGTTTTCCCCTTGCTTCTTTGTTAAAGACAAGTCGATTGTATTTATATGGGTCTATTTCTGAGTGTTCTACTCTGTTCCATTGGCCTATTTGTCAATATTTTTGCAAATACCAAAACTGTCTTGATTGCTGTAATTGTACACTTTTAAAAGATATATTATTTCAAATTTAAATTATGTCTCAATAAAGATGTTATTTTTAGAAAACCAGAAAGAATAGTGAATAAAGAAATTGTTAAACACTTGTTTTTAACCCAAAAATAATTGAAAACTTCAATTAATATCAAGCATAAGATTCCTACAATCTAAAATTTATTTTGCTTTAGAACAGTCAGATATGACAGATATTATGAAGCCAGAAAAAGTGCAGATCAAGTATATTACACAGAGAGAAAAGCTCA
>NW_012152263.1:412191-413763 GCF_000956105.1 Propithecus coquereli | reverse complement strand
CCCTACTCTGGTCTTTCAACCTAAATGTGCAGCCAGAAGCTACTTTAATATCTCATTTTCATATAATTTTATGTCTACTGTTAAATCAATGGTCAATTAATTGTTATTTCTAAGCTTACAATTCAAGTAGCCAATTCTAAATTTTTCCTGAAAATTAAAATATTACTATACAAAAGAATAGCGTTAAATAGAATTATATAAACACTTTCTCATATGATTCATTAAGTTAGGTAAGGGATGAATTCCATAGCAGTGCCAAGCTATGTTTATAGTATACAATATGCATCATTGAATTTCTAGCCATTTTCCTACAGTAAGCTTGGATCAGATATGCAGTACAAAAATTTCATCGTGTCACTTTTTTCCTTTTCTATTTTCACCATGGCATGACAGTTGTTTGCATTATTTTAAGTCAATGCCCTTCATATCCCAAAGTGATGTCACTTATGGCATTGCTTGCCTATATATAAAGACAAGTGACTTCTAGCCCTTTTAACTTTGATTATATTTATTACCATTTCCCTAATTCAAAAATATAAATACCATTTTGGGATCTATTGTTATTGAAAAATTGTTACTGGATATTGAGCCACTCCAGATCATACAGAAACTGGTTATATATCAGATAACCAATTTACCTCACAGATTTGAACTTTTGTATGTGGCTTCTGTGATTATTATTCTTGACTTGTATATAATATGAAAGAATCATGAAAAATGCCACCAGTACAAAGCTGTTACATTGTAGAGCTTGTACTTGTTTGTACTGAAAGTTCACTTTGCAATCTCCTAGACTAATGTAGTTGCTGTTTCAGCTGTTAATGCTCTCAGCAGGATCTAATAAAGACTCTTGCTGCCATTGACAAGGTTAAGACAGAGGCAAGGCAAAGCAAAAAGGTCATAGGAAAAGTAAACAGATGAAAATTGTCAGAAAAGGGAAAAGGAAAAGAAGAATAAGTAAATTCTTATTTGTGTTGAAGAAAGAAGTATTAATATATATAAGATTTTTCAAATTTCTCATCCTTCTTTTATACCTAAATGTTACTATGGGAATTTTGACCCTTCTTATAAACACAAGCTGTCTGAGAAAAAAAATAATGTATTTGGAAATACAACATGCATTTTTAAAACTCTGCTTGCATAAAAATAGACACACATAGACCAATGGAACAGAATGGAGAGCCCAGAAATAAAGCCATATATACAATCAACTAATTTTCAATGAAGATGCCAAAAATAAACAATAGGGAAAAGATAGACTTTTTAATAAAATGGTGTCTAGAAAACTGGATATCCATATACAAAAAAATGACATTGAATCCTTTTCTAATGCTATACACAAAATTCATTTCAAACTGGATTAAAAACTTAAACATAAGACTTCAAATGATAAAACTCCTAGAAGAAAACATAGGTGGAAGC
The DNA here is from genome assembly GCF_000956105.1 of Propithecus coquereli. Lineage (NCBI taxonomy): Eukaryota > Metazoa > Chordata > Mammalia > Primates > Indriidae > Propithecus > Propithecus coquereli. The sequence goes on along the minus strand of NW_012152263.1, from coordinate 412,341 downwards.
TCTTTGACGTTGATCTAGGCAATTAGTTTTTGGATTTGAAACCAAAAACCCAGACCAAAAAAACAAAACTAAACAACCGATACTATATCAAACTAAAGTTTCTGCACGGCATAGAAATAATCAACAAAATGAAAAGGCAACCTATTGAAG
>NW_012152263.1:410178-412141 GCF_000956105.1 Propithecus coquereli | reverse complement strand
TTGCCCCCTCCCCAGTCCGAGTTTCAAATATGTCCATCCTTCGGGTGGTGCGCATTGCACTCTTTGTGTATGCATATACCCGTCCCCTCCTCCCGCCTCCCCCCTCCGTTCTGCCCAACATCCAATAGATGTTATTCTTGTATGTGCACTTATGTGTTGATCAGTTACTGGGTCAGAGACTACCATTTGTCTTTGATGGTTCTTTTTATCACTTCTACTATCTAAGGCATCAGCAAGCCCTATTGGCTCCATCTAAAATATTGTTAATTTTGTCTGATTGCTTTGCTTTTGTCCTGGCCCTACCTATCAGCACATCTTACCTGGGCCATCATAGTAGCCTCTTAACAAGTCTTCCTCCTTACACTCCTGTGGTCCACATCCAGATCCACTGTCTGTGGTGAAATCACATATCATATTGCTCCCTTGCTTAAATGACTTTGAATCTTAGAATAAAATCCAAACTTTTTTCTGTGACCTACGATGCCACACAGAATCTGGCCCCAACCTTACCTTACTTCTCTGACCACATCTAACACCACCTCCTCTTGCTCACTGGACTCCAGGTGGCTTTCTCTCTGTATTCCTAACAGGCTAAACGCATTCCTGCCTATTACCTTTACATTAGCTTCTCTTTTCTTCTGGAATGTTCATTCCCCAAGAGTTTCTCACTGCTTTTTCCTTCTTGTCTTTCCAATCAGAGAGAAAATGAAATTTTCTCTACAATGTCTTTCCTGTCCACCTAATCTAATTATTACACCCTCTCGCTGCCATTTTACCCCAATTAATTTTCATCAGAGCACTTATCCCTATTTTATATTTTCTTGTTTATGAGTTTATTTTCTGTCTTCTCCCATTACAACAGAAGTTTCATGAGACCTGGGATAGTGTCTTTCTTAACAAGTATCTCACCTCCCTTGTTTAGAAAAGTGCCTCATACACAGCAAATGTTAAATTTTTTGTATGAACTTTTCACGTGTATTATGTTTATTATTTGATTGCCGTACTTAGCAAAGAAGACTTTTCGTTTATTAAAGAGGGATTGCTAACGTGCATAGAAAACAAATAATTCTCAGGCAAAAAGAAAACAAACTTTATAGAAAAAAATAAGAGCTGAAGGGAGTTTGAATAAAAACTTTCGTATTTTAATTTTATCCCTGAATTTCAATTTGATCTGCAAGCTACTAAAAATATGAATGGGTAGATGGAAGGATAGATAAATTAATAGATGAAAGAATCAAAGTATTTTAGGAAGCTAGAAGCTATTTAGTTCTTCATTGTGATCATATGTAATTTTAAGTAGGGAAAATTGAGGGAAATTGGTGTCTGTTATATTAACAAATCACTGAAATTGGAGTTTGAGACCAAAGACTGGATAGTGCTCCCATGTTTTTGGATATACTAGGAACATTATCCAAAAAGAAATTAAAACAGAAGAATCATTAACACATTAGGATGAAATACAATTGAAATGAAATAAAAATGAATAGTGTAGGAGTGAGAAAAAGAAAAATGAACTCTAATATGACAAGTAGCAATTAAAATCTTAAATAACTAGTTTATGGTTGACCATATGTAGTCTCTGAAGGTTCTGTGAGGCTTCTGACACTTCTGTTTGTTTATGTATACTTTGAAATTTATATCAGGACTAGTTATAAAATTGGGCACTTTGGATATGAATTTTCTAAATAATATTTAAAGGGACTTACTTATAAATTCTTGGAGTATGGCTTTTTTGGCTACTTTGTTGAAACTGAAGCTTCACAATGTGATCTGGTCTCTGTATATTTCAACTAAAGAAAAAAATACAAATAAAAGTAGGGGTGAGAGTAGGGAGTGAGGAAATACACCTCTCATCATTATTTGAATTTTAGACACTTGCTAAATTCAAGGGAGATGGATGCATTTTGTGGTGTAAGCCTAACTTCAGACTTTTAAAATAAATGCTGAGTTAGAGATTAGTTTT
>NW_012152263.1:406297-410128 GCF_000956105.1 Propithecus coquereli | reverse complement strand
GTATCATATCATATGTTTCATTTTGTCAGAAACCGCCACTGTCTTTCAAAGCGATTGTGCCATTCGCACTTCCACCAGCAATCAATGAGAGATCTTACTGCTCTACAACCTCACCAATATTTGGTGTTGTCAATGTTTTGGATTTTGGTTATTCTAATAGGTGTGTAGTGGTATTTCATGAAATTGCAATTCCCAAATAACATATCGTGTGGATCATCTTTTCATATGTTTAGTTGCCATATCCTGTATCTTCTGTGATGAGGTGTCTAATTCAGGTCTTTTGCCCATTTTTAATTGGGTTGTTCATTTTCTTATTGTTGAGTTTTTAGAGTTATTTGCATATTTTAGCTGATAGCCCTTTAACAGCTGTGTCTTTTAAATATTTTCTTCAAGAATATGGTTTGTCTTCTCATTCTCTGGATATTGTCTTTTGCAGACAAGAAATTTTTAATTTTAATGAAGTCCAGCTTAACAATTATTTCTTTCACAAATCATGTCTTTGGTGTTATTTTTAAACAGTCGTTGCCACACACAAGGTTATATAGGATTATTCCTATGTTTTCTTTTAGGAGTTTATAGTTTTACATTTTACATTTAGGTCTATGAGCCATTTAGAGTTGATTTTTTGTGAAGGGTGTAAGGTCTGTGTCTAGATTAAACTTTTTACATGTAGATGTGTAGTTATTCTTTTCACCATTTGTTGAAAAGACTATATTGCTCCATTGTTTTCCCCTTGCTTCTTTGTTAAAGACAAGTCGATTGTATTTATATGGGTCTATTTCTGAGTGTTCTACTCTGTTCCATTGGCCTATTTGTCAATATTTTTGCAAATACCAAAACTGTCTTGATTGCTGTAATTGTACACTTTTAAAAGATATATTATTTCAAATTTAAATTATGTCTCAATAAAGATGTTATTTTTAGAAAACCAGAAAGAATAGTGAATAAAGAAATTGTTAAACACTTGTTTTTAACCCAAAAATAATTGAAAACTTCAATTAATATCAAGCATAAGATTCCTACAATCTAAAATTTATTTTGCTTTAGAACAGTCAGATATGACAGATATTATGAAGCCAGAAAAAGTGCAGATCAAGTATATTACACAGAGAGAAAAGCTCAAGGAGTGATTTGAAATTACTGTATAATGAAAGGTTAAGCAAAGTTGATTATATCAGATAAAGATAGTAAATGTGTATTGCTTCAAAGTCTACTCTAATTAATAACAGCTCTCTGCCTAGGGTGCTGTTGTTAGATTGTAAGGCAGCATTCAGCAGTATGAAAAGGCTTTTGGGTAAATTAGAGATGTCTGCCATCATCAAGGAAATGAGAATTTGTAGATTGCAAAATGAAATTGATAGGTGAGATAAGAAGAGTTAAATTTTTAGAATTCTTCCTATGTGCCAAACATGTTTCACTCAACCCTCACAGCAAATCTATAGGCTGGGCACTTTCATTTTCCCGATTTATAGATGAAGAAACTGTGACAGTGTGAATTTAAATAACTTGCTTAAAGTTATTTTCTGAAAAGCGAGGATATGGTATTTTAGAGATCCAAGTGATTTTGCTTCTTCTCTCTTTTTTTTTTTTTTGTTTTTTGTTTTACTCCTAACCACTATCCAACAGTGATTGTAGCTGTTTGATGGCTGAAAAACAACAGAACAGTAGAGCTAAAGCATTGTTTCAGTAGTGATTGGACTACTAAGGTTTCTGTAGTCAGAGTGGTCTCAGCAGAACACTTGTATTTGGCTCCAAGATATGAGGTACAAAGTTTAGATTTTAAAATGAAGATTCTGATATTACAGTAAATAAGCCTGAAACATCATTATCCTTAGAAAATTACAGAAATGGTAAACTTTGGTAAAAGGAAATATATAATAATGAAGAAATTGACTCACAGTAATTCAGAAACCTATAGAAAGTTTGACCTTAATACTGAGTCAACACTTGCACAGTCTATTTTTTCAGTGTTTATGGCAAAATATGCAATCGGTTTGAATATTTCATTCTATCTAAAATTATTGGACTCGAGTTGAAGTAGGTGAAGAGAAACTGTATAAAAGGCAAATTTAAAGAGGGAAGAAATCATAAAACTGCAATTGACTGTCTTAGAATAATGAAACCCATTATAAAAGACCATATATTGTATGAGTGCATTTATAAGAAATGTCCAGAATAGACAAATCTATAAAGACAGAAAGTAGATTAGTGGTTGCCTGTGATTGGGGAGATGGTGGGAGACACAGGATGGTGAATGACTCTAATGAGTATAAGATTTCTGTTTGGGGTATTTCAAATGTTCTAAATCTAGATTGCAGAGATGATTATGTCTGTACAACTGTGTGAATATATTAGAACCATTGCATTGTATACTTTAGTAGTTTAATGGTTGACTTCCTGGTATGTTAAGTCTATCTCAATAAGGATGTTGAAAAAAATCACATGTAGACAGTTTTAAAGCATGCTAGATGTCAACAATAGGGATATTTTTCTGAGACGTTGCTCTCAGTAACAAAGCAATAACATTTCAATGGAAACAACTATTGGCAAGCAACCTTATTAATTGATGATCAAGAAAGAATGCTTTAACTAATTTACATGTCGATATGAAAGATAGCTATAAATTGGTGCTTGAGTGTGTTTTACTGCTTTAATGTTCACTATACTTCATTTTTACTTTTGCTTTTGGAAATTGAATAGAGTTTGGTGGTTAACATTTAATGCATTACAATTTTCCTATGTAGAATATTTAAAAAAAAATAGGTACTGTGATAGCATTTCTTCACAGAATGTCTAATTTTCAGAAATGGATTACTGGTATTATGTGGAGAGAGAACTTCTATGTATCTTTGTAACTTTCTATCCTATTGCAATCACTCCTCTGTTACAGTTGAGATGTGAGATTATTGGTAAATTTTGTTCTTTATTATGGTGATCTCAGATCATATCCTAGATAAGCCATTTATGCCATAGTATGTGTGTATGTATAATGGGATGGGGTGTGGGAGACTTCCCTCAAACCCTCTTGCATTGTTATTAAGAAAATAGGAAGAAAGTGGCAACTGTGTCATTATAATTTCAATGACATTTTTGCATCTAACAAATCAGAGAAAATTCACTACATGACAGAAGTTGATGCCACTGTTTTCTTCTTTATATTTCCTTCTTTTTTACTTTTTCTCCTGTTCTTTCCTTTATCTAAACTTCATCTAAACTTTCCTTTATCTATACTTTAAAGTATAAAAACTACCTTAAAGCCTATGTACTACACAAGGCTATCTGCTTGTGCTGTCAGGCAGGTTTGCTGAGGAAAGCAACTGCATCAGACCCATTTGTGAACATTCAGATCATAGCTATACTGATTTTAAATAAGCTTAGACCATTTGTTTCTTCACAGATGGTTCATAACTGTAATAGATTTAGAAGAATCAAACAAGCTCTGTTGACCACAAATGGTACTGGCTTCTGTGTTCCTCTGAGTTCTAAAAGATCCACGTAACAGTTAAAAATATCTGTTGAGACAACCAAAAATAAATTGACTATGATGTGATCCAGTTGTTTTGCTCTTAAGTATAGAAGCATATATAACATACAAATATAAGGATAATTGCTTTTTAGCAAGCATTTCTTTTTCATAGGTAAACTATACTCAAAAGGAATCGTTGTGTTTCTCAAAAAATTCAGTTTGCAGAAATTATGGCTGGAGAAATGAGAACCTATACTTCAAATATTATCTGATATTATTAACAAAAAGTATACAAAAGTGTCATTTTCCTCAATTTTTACCTGAATATTAGTAGGAATTATGTAAATGGAAACAAATCATATTAG
>NW_012152263.1:393726-395473 GCF_000956105.1 Propithecus coquereli | reverse complement strand
TAACAAGGACAAGACTTATAGCCAAGGAGCAGGGTGGAGATAAGTTGATGGGAAATTACTAAGAGAAATCATGAAGGGTAGGGCATTCTTGCTAGACTGACTCAATAGAATTCTTGCTCAAGGCGGGCCAGGATGATAAGATAAGGAAGTTGAGGGTGATGAATTTGATCAAATGTCAAAGGTGTGAATTTTTTGCAAAACTTACCTAGCAGTATTCTTGCTAAAACCTGGCCAAATAGACCAAAGACAGAGTCCAAGGTCAGGGACTAATCAGAAAGAAGACTCGGAGAAACCTGACTCAGTTTGATCAAAAAGAGTCTTCATCAACCTTTTCCAGAACATTTTTGCCAAAAAACCACCCACCCTAATCCAGATGGAGTAAAATGTCTTTTTTTAATGGTTCTAGGTTCCTTGTGTAAACTTATATCTTAACATTTGCCATAATACTTTGAAGTTATCATCTTTACTCATTTCCTCCTTCACTAGACTATAAGATTCTTAAGAGCTAGGGATGTTTTTATTTTTGAAGACCCTGATTCAAAGTAAGTACCCACATATTTATTCAACTAAGTCAAATTGAAGTTTTCACTTGTAAAACTGCAGTCAACTGAGTTGACTGTATTTTCATCATTTGTAGTCCTGGCACCCAATAATTTTGCCTGGGAATTACCCCACAATTCATTCATGTCTTGGCTACAGCATAATGAATGTGGTGACAAGTAGTTGTAAGATTATATCTGGTAGTAAACAAACATAAAATCATGAAAGTCTGTAGGCCATGGCAATGAGTTTGAATTCTATCATTAAGGAATCTGTAAGACCTTTAAGAACACAATTTTAAGAGATCACTGTGGTTTCATTGCTCACATAGTCACTATGTGAACAATGAAGCATTTGTGTGTTAAGAAACGTAGATAGTATTTAAGAAGCCATTGCAATAGTCAAAGTAAGGGCTGGTAGAGGCCTGAAGTAGAGTGGTGGCTAGGAAACAAGAAAGATCAATTAATCTGAGCTACACGTTGCAGGTAAAATCTAAAAGAATTGTTGATAAAATTTATGTAGAAAAACTAAGCTGTTATGTATCATTTACTGAAATAGGGAGGACTGCTTTTAGAGAGAATAAATATCTGGCAGCAAACAAGAGATTGGTTTTGAATGGACCATACTTGAAAAATATCTAAGACTTGCTAATAGAAATGATGAATTGGAGAGTTATCAGCATAGAGATTGTTATTTAAAGCCATGAACATAATTCACTTCAGAGAGATGAGAAATGGGCTTAGTATAAAGTTCTTACAGACTCAAACATGGAGAGATTTTATGGAAGATAAAGAATGTGAAGAAAAGCAAGGAGAAGCGATCAGAAAGGTAGAAGAAAACATAGGAGAGGTTGGTATCACAGAATCTAAAAAAAAAAGTTTCAAGAAGGAGAAATGATCAACCAACTGTTGAAAATGCTATTGAGAATTTAAGAAAGATTAGATCATAAAAAGTGTCCTTTGTATAATATATATTACCATAAAAGCCTTTGAAGAGAAGAGTTTCAACAGTTTGGTGGGAACAGCAGAGGTAAAATCCATATCTAAGTTGAAATGTTAATAGAAGGTGGAGAAAAGGAGGAAGTATAAAGAGACAACTCTCTCAATAATTTTTACTCTAAAGTTGTACCAAAAAAAAAAAAAATGATAGCCAGAGGGCAACGAGAACAGAAGGTATGTGGTAGTGGTAGTGCTTGTGATGATGGTAG
>NW_012152263.1:393056-393676 GCF_000956105.1 Propithecus coquereli | reverse complement strand
TCTTTTAGATGGTGATACAAATGAGACCTTTCAAACAGGTGGGAACAGCATGCACCAAAGATAAGAACTAGAAGTAACTAAGTCCTATTCAGAAGTAGTGTCTATTATATTTGAAGTACAGAATTCTCAAAGAGAATAATGGGAGATGTGGAGAATATAGAAAGGAAACCGAGATAACAAAAGATTGGGAGACAGTATAAGTTTTTTATCAGCATCCCACCATCCAAACTGAAGAGTGCCCCTGAACTGGCCTAGTTCTCTCTAGAAAAAACATTCATTAGACACATATTTATTGAAAGCCTATAATGCACCAGACATTCTTCTAAGGCCTTGATATAGAATGGTAAAGAAAGCTGACATGATCTCAACTTTCATACAGCCTTGGAGAGCTCTCAACCAAATTTACAAAAGCATTTATAATATATCTACCAATCTTGGACTTTCTACTAGGGTCTTTATTTAACTTAAAACAATGCAAGCCGTGCCACGTTACTCTCCAACTTCTATTCTATTTATTTGTCAGTGTTGAATAGAAGTGGAGATAGTGGGCAACCTTGTCTGGTTCCAGTTCTAAGTGGGAATGCTTTCAGTTTTTCCCCATTCAGGATGATGTTGGCTGT
>NW_012152263.1:386282-387748 GCF_000956105.1 Propithecus coquereli | reverse complement strand
GCTCTTGCTCAGGCTGGTCTCGAACTCCTGAGCTCAAACAATCCGCCCGCCTCGGCCTCCCAAAGAGCTAGAATTACAGGCGTGAGCCACCGCGCCCGGCCCAGAACTGGGTTATAAACTTAAGCAGAATGGCCTTATTACCTGTACTCTTAACAACAAGCCACTGCTTCTCTCTATTCAAGTCCCTGGGCATGATCACGTGGACAACCAGACTTTTTAAAACCAACATTACCCAAACAGAATTCTAATTACTTTCTTCCCATCTGGTCACTTTCTCTACATTTCCTGTTCTGATGAATACCACAATTATCCATCCACTAAAAGGAATGATTAAATGTCAGGCATTTCTCTAACAATGTAAATGTGTTAACTCGTTTAGTCCTTTATTAAACCCTGTGAATTGAATTTTCTCCTTAAAGATGAAGAAAATGAGAACATAAAAAAACTTGTCCAAATCACAGAGTCAGTAAGTTGCAGACTTTCTAGACTTAAGCCTCTCTTCCACTCCTCAAGTCCAGATCTGAGTATACCTACATACAAATAAAGTACTCCATGATTGTGTCTCAGTTGGTTTCTCCAGGCTTTTATCTGCTCCTCTGTTCTCCTTTCCAAAACCACATGACCCCATTACAGGAATATCAGTTCCTAGAGCATGCCAAGCTGTGCCATCCTCTCTGCCTTCGCTTTGGCTGTTTGTGCTACACAAAATAGTTTTGACAAAATTCTCCTCCTCCCACTTTCTACCTGGGAAATACACGTCTTTAGAGACTCAATTCAAAACTTATTTTAATTCTAAAGCCTTTTTTGCTTTCCCTCCCCCTGCTCTCTAGGAGCTGGAGGCTGGAAGTTTAAGATCAAAGTATCAACAGGTTTGATTTCTCTGAGGCTCTCTCTTAGATGGCCACCTTCCTATTGTGTCCTCACTTGGCCTTTCTTCTGTACAGTCACATTCCTAGTATCTATTCTTCTTCTTATAAGGACACTAATGCTAATCATATTGCATTAAGACCTACCCATATGATCCCACTTAGCTTTAACAACCTCTTAAAGGCCCTGTCTCCAAATAAAGTCACACCCTAAGATACTGGGGGTTAGGACTTTAACATATTAATTTTGGGTGAATACATTCAATCCATAAAAGTGTCCTAGACAAAGCTTGGGTTTAGTTAGGCTTAAATAGAAATTCTGCAAATCCTGACATAGGGTGGTTTTAGATGTTTCTTTGAGAATCTAAGCCATGGTTTGATTTCTCAGTTCTGGCCAATAGAAATCTTATAAATAGTAGTCCAAAAGGAATATTATTTAATGATATAACAAAATTCTATAGAATTCTTTTTCCTATTTGTATATGTCTATTTTCACGATACCTAATTATAATCATTAACAATCTGATTAATATAATGTTAGTAATTTAAATGTATCTAATTCTGTGACCTTTCTTTTTCCTCTTAGGGCTGAAGAAATAT
>NW_012152263.1:384365-386232 GCF_000956105.1 Propithecus coquereli | reverse complement strand
TTGGAAGAGAGAATGAAAGTGGTCTGGTATATTAAAATACAGATCTAGTGCAAATCAGTGTAATTTAATCAGCTTAGTTTTTATCACAGTAAATTGAATGTCTGACCATAATTAATTTGTAAAGGATACAGAGTCCAATGAGCATCCTAATGTATCCTAACTGAATTATATTCTTTTGTAAGCTTCTGCAAAGGTATTATCCTTGAAATCACACAGTAACAAGGCATGGTTTGGGTTATGTCAGAAGTATGTCACAAAGGGCATTTTTGAGTTTTACTCTAAATATTTCCAAATAAAGGTTGGGTATCAATACGCAGAAAGGAGCTGTGATGAAAAAATAAAGTTTGTTTAGAGACTTCAGAAATTTTTCAATTTTGATACTTTTTCTGCTGTTGAATCTTCATTCACTTGATCTAAGAGCATTCTGATGAATTTCAATAACTAATGAAGTCATTGCTGAAAACATAGCTCCCTGATCCTACTATGTGGAATGAAGAAGAATAAAGGAAAAAAGGGGACCCATAAAACTCTAATTTAGAAAGTTGATAAAATACCCACAGGAGTCTTTAAGCATGAATTTAAGAGATACTTTGGAATGGAAGAATCTATATATCAGACAAAAGCCAAGATAATCTTGTCTGTACTCTGAGAAAGTGATATTACTGTTTAAGACAGAACAGCAAGGTGTCCATATTGAAGTTGAGTATCAGTTAGCATGAAAGACCTAGAAAACAAGGTGGTTAGACAATTACGTCATCTTCTATTTGTCCTTATGTGGTCATTGATTGACCTATGCCACTTTCTTCATTCACCATGGTCTTTATATCCTGATTTATAAATATCTTTTCTCCATCAAACTTCTGCCATAATCACAGTGAACTTCCAGATTCATAAGAACAACCCTCCCAATTACCTAACACCAACATTTTTGGATCCTAGCAAAATTTATGCCACCTAACTTTTAAAAACTCATTTCTACAGACCCATAAAGACCCTCTCATCGCTTGGAACTGCCCCACCTCTTAAATCGTAAACTCTTAGGTATGGGTTTATAGCTAAAATCTTTTATCTCTTCAACTCCTTTCTTGTTTTACTTTCACCACACATATTCTTCAAATATATGGTGATACCCACCCCTCACATAAATACCTTTATACACTTTTCATTTCTAGTGTAGGCTTCCGGGTTCTTCAATGCAATTACTCTTTTGTCCATTCTGTCAGTGTTTCTGAAGTCCTGCCCTGTCATTTCTTCCATTATACTAACCAGGCCTACCCTGCCCCCCGCCCTCAGAACCTTACCTTGGAAAAATCCAGCTATCTGTCTTCATTTCTTGTATTCAGGTAAAAATGGCTAAAAGAAGTCATTGACCTGTAGATTTATGCCAATATTAATTTTATTGCCTCTATCTTTAGCTTCTCCCTCCATTGCGTGCTTATTTTCCCATTAACTACAAGAGCAATTTCAAATCTTCTCCAACTGTAGAGCTTTTTATCTAAACAACACTTGTGGCCTCTCCTTCTCAACAAGCCACTTTATCTATTTCCCAAATAAATTTTAGGCCTTCAAGCTTGAATTCATTCAACTTTCTACGTCCATATCTATAAAATTCTATATAGTATACACTTACCCTAACTTTCTTTTCTACAGTCTCATGATTAGGTTCACATTTTCCTGTTAAAAGCTAATAATCTCTCTATGTATGATTTTTGCAATCTTTAAAATCAAGTAACATAAGGCCTTTGTGTAAGCCAATATATTTATGGTACTTTGTTATACAGGATACAAAATAGATATTCCAATGTCATTCTCCTTTTCCCAAGATTGTTTTGGTTGTTCTAGGACATTTGTATTTTCATATCAATTT
>NW_012152263.1:382003-384315 GCF_000956105.1 Propithecus coquereli | reverse complement strand
TCCTTTTAATTTTGTGGTGATTCCATACAACTTTATTTAAATCTCAATTCTCGCAGTTGTCACAAGAGAGCCTATAATATCATGCTTAGCTTGTGAAGCCTTTATAACATAATTTGGTACATTTTTTCCATTTCAATGCCCAGTACAGTACTTAGTTAACAAATTTATTCACAAATATTTATTGAGCAAAATAGGTAAAAATCCCAATTAGTAATGGTTGGATATAAGCCCATTTAAGTCACATAATAGCCACTGAGAAGAGTGAGTGTTTTTTATGTATTTTTACTTAATGCTTAAGCCATTGGAATGAGAAACAATGCATATTTTTCTTTAAATGTTTGTACAATGAAGACAAGTAATCAGAGTTATTAAATGTATAGCACAAATATAATTAACCAAGCTATTAAAATAGTTTCAGTAGTCATTAGAAGAGCATAAGTGCTTATTTCATGGCAATAAATTTGTCCTCCACATTTTTTTCTGTCCCTCTGTGATCATTGATATTTCTACTAGTAAGTATTTACCTTCAATTCAAATCATTCAAGTAGTAATTCACTTCTAGCTCTTGAAGATTCCCATCACAGGTGATGTAGAGACATAAAGATCATTTGGCCCAAGAAATTAAAAATCTAGGTGGGAAATAAGGTATCAGACCATAAGACAATCAGAATTAAATAATACTACAAATAATAATATAAGCCCTATCAAGAGAGAATTAAAATTTCTGGTAGATAAATAAGTGAGAATAATCTAGGAAACTGGAGGGAAGAAGAGGTTTCTCAGACATTGCGAGGCCGACACCCCTATAGCAAAAGACAGATTAACAAGAAAAAAGCATAACACATGTATTTAATCAAAATTTTACATGACAGGAGGGCCTTTAGAAATGAAGACCCAGAGACCCAGGGAAAACTGCATATTTTATGCTTAGGTTTGAGGAGGAATGGACAGTTGTGTAGAAGCATGATTGGATAAAAATGGAGTATAACCTAACAATAATAAACTGGTAGAAATTTAGCAAGGCCTGTTCGCTCAGACTCTTCTTGGCCTTTCTGTGTAATATTCCTTCCCTCTGGGCATAAGGCAGGACATTGGTCACATTAGTGTCTTTTGAAGAGAGGGGGCAGGAGAAGTTCAGAGCAATCTTTTTGCTTCTGTAAATTTCTTAATTTCCTTCAGCTTAAAATACTCAGTATGTCAAGGTGCTATATTTGGGGTAGCCTTTCCTGCACCTTATCAAAACCTTCAAAGAGAAGACTTAACTAAACATCAAAATGTTCATTCCAATTCTCCCTTCCCTGTCATACAAAGATGAAAACGATATTCTTAATCCTCTAAGAACTCTCAATGCAGTGGCAAACATAAGCATACATTTGAATTATTACAAAAAGAAGTAGGAAAAGTACAATTGCTGATAAGAATTTGGAAAAGCAGAGAGATGAGTGGAGACCGTATTGGGCAGAGAGAAGAAAAGTTGGTAAGTTCAGAATAGGTAAAGTTTGGGGGAGAAGAAGGAGATAGTAAATAGCGCTGTACCTATGGCAGAAGGTTTATGAAGGAGGGTGGTTGAAGGTGTAATTTCTTTGGAAACATGAACTTGATTAGAAAGGGCCTCTAACTCTCAGTGGACAGTTAGTTGCATGGTAAAGACCATTAGGACTCCCGCCAGATGGAAACATTGCATTTTAAACACGTATTTTACAACAAAACCTTCTTTTCAATAAATATCTCAGAAAATAATTATTAGGACACACTTTGGACAAAGCTTTCTCAAACAAATGCAAATATTTTTAAATTGTTCCATGATGAAGGTTTTTTTTTTTATTTTAAACTAAACTTAATGAGATGGGAGCTCTGAAAATTAATATTGACTCAAAATATTTTAACCTACATTTGGTAAATTTGAGTTTCATTAGTTGTCAAAGGATATTTTTAATAACATAAAACCATGACACATACAAATATACAATGAGCACATGCCAAAGATTTTATTTAACTCATTAATGAAGAAACCAGTGAGATATTACAGTCAGTTTAAATGAGAATTCAAAGACCATACAAATATAAATCTATATATCTATATCTATCTAGATATTGGCAATCAGGAATGCCAAAATAAATTTACAAATAGATTCACAACCAGTCAATATCCACTGGTCAATAATCAATTATAACTTAACTGGACAACATTTATTTATATATCTATAAATAAGCCTCATTTGCATTACTTATATTTTCCTCAATTTACACATTGCTTAAATTGCTTGAAGAGACTGAAAGGCACAGATAACTCTGAAGAGTGCACTAGCCAG
>NW_012152263.1:379596-381953 GCF_000956105.1 Propithecus coquereli | reverse complement strand
CTATATGAAAAAATAATATGTATGATTAAGCACTAAAAAGAAGATGTTGCTATTGCTTCAGGGCAAGTTATACTGTGAGAGATTATACAGAAACTTTTGAAATTAGATTCAGTGCATTTCTGTGTTAAAATGTTTTAATAGTGATTTTCTTCTCTAAAATCACTGTTAAATCAGAAGTTGAAAAGGAATTTGGGAAAAAAGCTTCTTAGTAAAGTAAATAACAGGTTCTTATCAACTATTAATACAACTTTCAATACAATTTAGACAGGAAATAAAATGTGCTTCAGTCTTATGTAATGTATAATATTTGTCTGATGTGTGATGTAGGTCAGAAGGAGTCTGAAGATGAAACTGAAGATGAAGAATTGGATGCCAGTTTTAGGATATCAGTGTTCAAACTACCTATATATACTTCAAGTCCAGTGAAGTATGCTGCAGTACTGAAAGAGAAAAAACAAGATTCTTTTCCTGTATATGCTCAGTCATTTTCTACCACTCATCCACAACCAATAACTAAAAAAGACACACTGTTAGACAGGAGTATGAAAAAAGAGTTTTTTGCAACACACAGAGCTGGTATAAAACTCCAAATGCTTAGTGATGTTGATAAATATTACACAGAGCAAAAGAATCAGGAATGCCATAAAGAAAAAATAACAGCTATAGCCATGGCACAAGTTGCCCAAAGAAGAGTTAGCCTAGCTGTTCATGAAAATTTGAATAATAAAAGATATGCGGCACAGAAACTAATTGAAAAAGACAATGAGGCAATTCAGAATGGTTTACAACAACTTAGGAAGGACAGATTCAACTACCATGAAAAAGTTAGAGAGAGAAGAGCTGCGTTTCTAAAAGAAAAAACCCAAAAAGCTACAGAGCGTTTATTAGTTCAAGACTTAAATAATGAGCGCACTCTTTTGATGAAAGGAACGCTTAAACTCGACAGATGGAAGAAGAATGAGGCTCTCCTAAAAGAGAAGAGGCTGATTGTTCAACAAAAACGAAGAACAGAAAAATATCGGAAGAATTTACTTAAACAAATGAAGGAATGTAGGTAGGTACAGTATAGATATAATAGAAACTTTTAAGTTAATTTCATGTGGATATTGCAGACTAAATGTGAGAGCTAATAAATAATATTTTGCTTATAACCTAATACATTCTACTTTGAAAAATATAAACAAGCAAAAGGACAAATTATGTACTAATATATTACCAAAGATTAAACCAAAAAATAACTCTTGTCTTTCCCCACATCCACCCTCATCCAACAAAGCCTGCTTCTTAATTACTAGTTGTTCTTACAAGTGGCATCACCATCAGTGCTAGAAACCTCAAAGTCCTTTACAACTCAGTTCCCCTCATTACCAATATCTAATGTTTTCCTACCCATTTTATTTCTAAAAGGAGTCTCAAAAGGATCCTTCTTTTTCAATCCCACCTCTCTTATTCTAATTCAGCCTCTCATGGTCTCTCTAAAAATTCACATTATTTTTCCAATTGAGATTTCCATTTCCATTCTCCACATTTTCTCCAGCCCATATCTGTTCTCTAGCCTACAAACCTCAACTGTCTTTACAATGAAGTTCTAGCATGTCATTTCCTTTTTAAAAATGTTGATAGCTTGCAATTTCGCACAGAATAAAATCTATTTTATCTCCTCTGAATGGGATTTCAGACATCGTGCTCTATTCTATCTAATCTAGACTCATCTCACACTAAGTTTTCTGCTGTAACCTCTTCCTTCCTCCTCTAATAGCACTCTCTGCTCTAGACAGACTAAATTATTCTCCACTTTGTACATTCTTATTCCTGTGGTTTTACTGATACTATCCTCCTTTCCTTCAAATATGCACTCTTCAAGGAAAGTACAAGCCCACAATGTTACTGTTGTCTGCATATTATTATGTAACACAAGCCTCTAAGTTATCGTGCAACTTAGAATGCTTTGGGGCGTTCTAATTGGTGAGAAGGTAGGGCCTTTATGTAAAGGAAAAGACATTTTTTCCTTCAGAGAGATGCCTCTCCAGTGGCTGATGCTTGGCTGTGTGGCTGTTTCACACCTGTTTGCCCCCATCATGCAATGCATGAACTACACAACCACTGGCAAAATTTCTCCTTTTATTATCCATCCTTTAATAAACAATTCAAATGGCATTTTCACTTTTAATCTATCCCGACTGCTCTTCCAGCCTGAATTAGTCCTTTTAATTTTGTGGTGATTCCATACAACTTTATTTAAATCTGAATTCTCGCAGTTGCCACAAGAGAGCCTATAATATCATGCTTAGCTTGTGAAGCCTTTATAACATAATTTGGTACATTTTTTCCATTTCAATGCCCAGTACAGTACTTAG
>NW_012152263.1:364284-369176 GCF_000956105.1 Propithecus coquereli | reverse complement strand
CATTTTCATCAATTTTCAATAGTGTTTTCATGTATCTAGAAAGATAAATAGCTTACTATAATTAGTACATCACTCACTAAATACAATGTGGCTAATGCCATTCAAAATTTCTCTTTAAGACTTATCAATTATGTATGGAAGATTCTCAAGCTGTGTTGCTTTAAAAATTCTCTAATTTTATCAGTCTATGGTAAATTTCCAAAAATTAAGTATTTTATAACAGTGATTATTCAGTTGTGCTTCTGTGTCGGACTGCTAACAAATGCTGGTAGGATTTTCTTAATTTTCCATAAAATAATAGCTGTCTATTTAAGTCCATGGCACCAGCTCTCACTTTCCTGTTAATTACTGGGCAACTAATGAGAAGTCATATTGGTATTTCTAATTATTCTGCAAAAAGAACAAAGGGACATATCGTGGGGTGGTAAAAAGAGTGACAGACTTAGGTTTCCCATATCAAGCTAGCTAATCTTTCTGTTACCCCAGTTTTCTGTTCTGTGTTTGGAAATAATATATATATTTTGGAGAGTTACTTTCCACAAAGTAAATATTTAATAAATGTAACTGTGTAGTAGTGGAGGAAGAAGTCATCTTCTCTGGGTAGTTATTAGAGGATTTGTCAACTATTGACATGAGAAGATTTGAGAAGTACCATCAAGGAGTAGTACACTTGTTTGTGTGATGTATTTGGATATAAGTCATTCATGTGGCCAATACATTTACTGAATACTTGTTGCCCTTCCTCTAATCTCACAGTTCATGCTGTGAATCTTTTATAGTTTTTATTACACAATAGGTAACCAATAATTTCCTTGGCTATTTCCACTCAACTCTGAGCTTGAAGGTAAAGAATATTTTACTCACCTCTATGTCTGTATTACTTTGTAATAAGGCAGATGTGTTATTCACAATGCTTTTTCTGTTTATAGCCCTCTGTTTCTATTTATGTACTGTCCTAAGTCAATCTCATGACCTTTACTATTATTGTTTTTTTTGAAGAATCCAAAATCTGTATTGCTAGGTTATAGCTCTAGTTTTGATATATCTCTTATATTTCCAAAATACATGCTAGAAATTTCTACTTTGAAGGCCTGAAATATTTTTAAAATCATACATTAAACTGGAATTCATTTTTATTTTCTTATTATTCTCCTCTCCTCCCCCACATCTTGCTTCTCCTTCTGTATTTACCAGCACTGATAGATTCATAGCCATCTACATGGTTTCCCATAATAGAAAGTTAGAAGACATCTTTGACTCCTTTCTTTTACCTTACCACATTTTACTAGATATTATGTCCTATGTTTTCTCTCTGCAGAAGGTCTCTATGGTAGAGACTGGCTAGCTTTTCACCAAATCCATTTTTTCTCTCTCTCTCTTGGGCACAACTAATCTATAATCTCTAGCCTCCCTTGCAGTTAATTGAGGAACATGACTGAGTTCTGACCAGTGGAATTTGGGTAAAAGTATTGGGCACCCTTCCAGGTATGCCCCGTGTACTATTCCCCATGATCTTTCCTCTACTTTGACCACCTTGGAACATCTGGTCACAGATGACTGAACCACTAAATGGAAAGAACACTGGCTTCTAAATCACGACTTGGAGTAGAATCAAGAACACTTGTTTTGAGCTTTACATAACCTAAAAGAAAATTCAATTACATTAAGGTCTTTATAACCCCATTGATTACATTAGGCCAGCAGACAGCAAGGATTTAATCAATAGCAATTTGGTACCAAAAGGAAGACTGCTACCATCACAAAAGCCCAGCATATGTGGTATTTGCTTTCCAGGGTAATAAGGAAACCACTATTGAGACTAGAAACAAATAGACCCAGTTTACTGACAGTGTAACTCAAGGGTAGGCAAGCTTTTTCTCTAAAGACCAGGTAATAAATATTTTAGACTTTGTGGACCACAGGGTCTTTGTGGCAACTACTCAATTCTGCTGTTGTATTAGAAAAGTAGCCATGGACAAAATGTAAATAAATGATTGTGGCTATGTTGTAATAAAACTTTATTTACAAAAACACAAGGCCAGCCAGATTTAGCCCACGGACCATAGTTTTCTGACCCTTGGTATAGGTAATTGGGCTTACAATTTTTTAGACCTTATACATGAAAGGGTGGTAGGTCCTCTCTTCCAACCGAATACAAATCTTAAAGATAACGAACTTCTTAAATAAACAACTACTCTAACCTTCTTTGTACTAATAAAGCCACCCTAAAGTGTTGTTGCAGATTAATATAAATTTGTTTACACACACTAATAATACTGAAGTATTTCAAAAAAATCATCATGAAAACAATATGTACATTCGGAACAAAATTGGCTTGGAAAGGGAAGTGCCATCTTGAAGCCCAAGGTAACAGGAAGAAGTAACACAGAGAGTTACACTAAAAAAGGAAATGATTGACAAAAAATTAGAACCAGAAAGATGATATACTGTGACCTTTTCTTTGAAGAGTGAGATACTGATAGGAAAAAAAAAAAAAAAAGCTTCCCTTTCACTTCTTCATAGAGTGTCCTTAAAACCAGCAGTGGGTGAGGCAAAGACATAAAGTGTAACTATAATGTTTGTACCCTCACAAAACCCTGGAATAATAAATTAAAAAAAAAAAAACAGCAGTGGCCACTACAGTCCTGAAGCAGCATTCGGTGATTACAGCAGCGGCATCTCTTCTTAGAAGGGAACTAAAATAATTAGAACTTTCTCTGTTTTTTCTTTTTTTGAACCAAGAGTAAATCTGTATTTTATGTTCAATGATCAGTTTACATGTCAATTGTATGACGGTTCAGAGTCATAATTGAAAGCACAGGCTTTGGAATCAGGAAGACCTGAGTTTGAATCCTTTATCACATTTTATTAATTATGTAACAAGTTACAGAAGCTTTGTATAAATTTCAGTTTCTTCATTTGTAAATGATGAACTGTACATAAAGCATTTAGTACATGACTATGTCATGATAAGCCTCAGTTCATGGTAGCAGTACTCATGCACAAAACCAGTAGAGATTTCAGGAACTCCTGAGAAATGACTCTTTCTCTTAAAATTCATCTAGCGCCTGGTGTCTTATTGACACGTTTGGCCTTACGGTGCACTATGAAGAGAATGTCTCCTACAGTTGCCTGTATCTCTGTCAGCAGGAAGGGGTCTCGGAATTGCAGAAGATAACAGGGCCTAACTATAGTCCTTCAGCACGGGATGAACAACAGCAAGAGAAAGGGACCATTGTGCCACTGTAGCGTTGTTCAGGCAATCACACAAGGACAAACTTAGAGAGTCTAAAAATGTTCCCAGGTAAAATTTTCAATCTGTTACCTGAGCATATTTTATTTACTGTTAGATCTGAGTATTTATAATTTCTCCACAGCATGGATGACTCCATGCCCAAAATTCCAATCCAGATAAAATTTTATTTTCTCCACAGATTTTGTTGTTGTTGTTGTTAGCCTTAGAACTCTATCTTTCATTGTCTTCAGAAACATTTAAGGTCGGTTTCACTTTCAGTTAGAATGAAGAAATCATACTTTCTCCATAACAACTAGCCATAATGGATATTCTCTCTCTCTCTCTCTCTCTCTCACACACACACACACACACACACTCTCTCACACACACACACACACACACACAACTGGAGAGCTGTAGATAGAAGGAAAACTAAAGGAACTAAATTTTTGATGGGAAGGAGCCCTTTCTAGAGATGCAGAGATGCCAAATCTGGGCATGGGTGGGCTGAGACTTAGACCTGTCGGGCAGAGATTTTGTTGAGTTCATTTAAAATTTATAAATTTATAGTTTCATAATATACAAACTTACGAAGATTTTTGGGCTGATATGATGGATTAGAATCTATAGAACCCCCAGATGCAGAGCTAATTCTCCTCACTGAGTTTCTTCAACAAAACTTCTATTGAGTTTCCAGTAATGCAGGGAGCAGAAGGAGTGGGGGTGGGGTGGGGGAGGAGAGATATCTTTGTAATCCTTAAGTGTTTAGATTTTGAACAACTGCTGGAAAGAGGGATTGGTAACAGAGATAGGGTAGATTTCACTCTCAAAACACAACAGAAATCTACTGAAGCTGCAACAAAACCCCAATCTAACTCCACCCCTGATTAGACAGAAGTGATCAATTCCTTATTATAGCATCCTGGAAAACCTTGTCTTCTTTAAAAAAAAAAATTACTTTCTGTAGTTATTTTAAACACAATGTCTTATATACAATAAAGAATGCTATAAGACATATGAGTAAGTAGAAAAATATGACCCATCATCAAGAGGAAATACAGTAGGGTCATTCCCACAGAATCACAGATGTTGGAATCGGTAGAAATGTTGGTCGTTAGAAGGGTTAAGCAGATGGGATGTTGTTAGAATTAGGCACCAAGAGAAACCTGGGTTTGAAAACTTTTTGATGAATCCTTTTCCATTTGTCTTTTAATAATTTTGAACCACTTTATTAAGATATGATTAACATGGAAAAAGATGTACATATTTAATGTATGCAATGCAATGATTTGGGGGATATGTATACCTCCATGAAACCATCATCACCATTAAGGCCATAGACATATCCATCACCTCCCTAACTTTCTTCTTCCTCCTGTTATTAATATTATTATGGTTTGTGGTAAGAACATTTAGCAAAAGAGCTGCCCTGTTATAAAATTTTAAGTTGACGATACTCTATAAAAACTGTAAAATAAGTTTTATAAACATGTTCAATAAATTAGAGAAAAATGAACAAACAGACTAAAAAAATGGAGAATTTCAACAGGGAAATAAAATCTCTGTCTAAAAGAGAGCCAAATCAATATTCTAGAACTGAAAAATGCTATATCATAAATTAAGAATTTATTGAATGGGCTTAATAGCAGACTGAACA
>NW_012152263.1:356926-362626 GCF_000956105.1 Propithecus coquereli | reverse complement strand
ATATTAAAATTGTACAATGAAATTAATAGCATTGAAAAGCCTGTGGCCCACAGATAACCACTGTTAACAGTGTGGGGTCCTTCTTTTCAGGTTCATGGATGTGTGTATGGGTTGTCCTGTTTACCAGTCTTACTTTCCTGTTTTTCATCCTACTCCTACACTGCATTCTGCCACTTTCTGGGTCACCAACACATATATAATTGTTGGCTGAGCTCTTTCTGTCTCTGGATCTACCCATAATTCTATGGTAATTCTAACATATAAAACAAACTAGGCTAATATCAGCACCACCCTACACATCAAAACATACACCTTTTCTGATTAATTGTTTTATTGTAGTTAATATATATTACAACGGATGAGTATATACAGGGTAACTCAGCAGAATTGTAGCTAGCATAAATAGTAGCACACACATATATTGGGAAAGAGATATTATACTTTTAAACTGGTACAAATCCTGAGTTTGAACTAAGATGCGCTAATGGGAGAAGGATCAATCTTCTTACCTTATTTTAGGCAAATGAGGTTTCTCTGTTTCATGAAGCAAAGTACTGGTTGGCTTTGTGGGTTTTTAAGGAGAAAGATACTTATCATCAACAGTGGGCACTAAAGGTATCAGACACCACCTCTGTCTACTCTGTCAGACAGGGTGTGGGCTCATGATCAAGTGTTTATCCTTGCCCAGGACTCTGAATCTTGAATAAGTATTGCCAAGACAGAGATGGTTGGTAAATTATTCACTGCCATTGCAACATTAACATTCCAGAAACAGCAGCTACGAGTTTCCTATGGTAGCAGTACCAGAAGTTCTCGCCAGATTCTTCCTGTAGTGTGACCTCACTTTTTTTTTTGTGCTGCATAGATTCTCCAACTTCCTGCCCATACCTTAAGCTGGGCATGTCCAGCCTTCCTTTCCCCAATAAATTTCTGACTATTAAGAGGAAATAGGAGTATGGAGTCATATGTGTAGAGTTCCAGCCATTCCTTAGAACATCTCCATATACTTCCATGTCTAGAGCTGCAACACTTTACAAGCAAGAGCTCATGTTTCTCAGGATTGAATATTTGGGTAAACCTACCAGGTAAAGCCACATGTCCTAGTGAATTGTTGGCTGAAGTCCAACCATTGAATGGGTGATGGAGGAGGGGAAGTCATACATTTTAACTATGTCCTCATAAATGCATAGATAAATAAAGATCACAATCTCTATTCAAATTGCCTTCATTTTGTGTCATAAATATATTTGCATAGTTTAATATAGTTTTTCTTCCTTTCCATTTCTCCTATTCCTTATATGTATAATGTTAATGTAATACTGTAACAGGCCTAAAGTGTAATGGACATGGTATAGTAATCTTGGGCTCCAAGTTGGATGTAGTAACCAATGGGACTTTGAGTTATTCCCCTTAAGTAAGTAGCTGTATGCTTTTTTGGTTGTATAAAGAATACATATATTAGGATTGAGCCACCTTTTGGAGTAGTGAGAGGTGTTAGTATTAGAAAAAATCTGTAGGTGGACATTTGTCAGGTTTTTATTTGGTTTTATCTCTAAATCATCTGAATGTCTTTTTGGGGGGAAATATCCTTTGGCCAAGTTGTGTTTTGAGATGTGGATCATATTCTAACACAAGTTTAGAAGGATCAAATAATTTCCACCCAAACTTCTGGTACACAGAGTTAGCCATTCAGTGCTCATGTTAGCATTTTTAATCCTAAAGGAGTGATATTAAGACCAAAGACAATTAAGAAGTCATTCACAGTGGTGTTGAGTCTAATAGTGGCAGCAGAAAATTTCCAGTGATAGAAATGCAAAAGGTGGCGTTGTCCAGCCTGGACTCCTGCTACCTAGCTTTAGTTGGTGTGTGCCCATTTTCTGAGCTTGGTCTCCAGATTTCTTCCTTCAGATTCAGGAGTTACCAACTATCCTTCCAGTGAGTATATTTATTGTTTTCACCATCAATTATCTCAGTTGCACACAAAAATAAGAAGAATTCTAACATATTTAGTTCATCTCAATAAATAGTAATTTTTGGCCGGGCGTGGTGGCTCACGCCTGTAATCCTAGCTCTCTGGGAGGCCGAGGCGGGCAGATTATTTGAGCTCAGGAGTTCGAAACCAGCCTGAGCAAGAGCGAGACCCCGTCTCTACTAAAAATAGGAAGAAATTAATTGGACAACTAAAAATATATAGAAAAAATTAGCTGGGCATGGTGGCGCATGCTTGTAGTCCCAGCTACTCGGGAGGCTGAGGCAGGAGGATCGCTTGAGTCCAGGAGTTTGAGGTTGCTGTGAGCTAGGCTGATGCCATGGCACTCTAGCCAGGGCAACAGAGCCAGACTCTGTCACAAAAAAAAAAAGAAGGAAATAAAAAAGAAAAAGAAAAAGAGAAGATTTCAGTCCACTGCACAGTCAGAGGGGCCAAGGCAGAAGAAATCCTGGAGAAAGGTCTAAAGGTGCGAGAATATGAATTAAGAAAAAATAGCTTCTCGGATACTGGAAACTTTGGATTTGGGATCCAGGAACACATTGATCTGGGTATCAAATATGATCCAAGCATTGGTATCTACGGCCTGGACTTCTATGTGGTGCTTGGTAGGCCAGGTTTCAGCATCGTAGACAAGAAGCGTAGGACAGGCTGCTTTGAGGCCAAACACAGTTTCAGCAAAGAGGAGGCCATGCGCTGGTTGCAGCACAAGTGTGATGGGATCATCCTTCCTGGCAAATAATCCCCATTTCTATTCAAAAGGCCAATAAAAAAGTTTTCAATGCAATGTAAAAAAATAAAAAAATAAAAATAAATAAAGTTCACATAATAGGCTTTTATTTCCTTAATCATCTACCAAATGGATATAGTAACAATATCTATCACTAAAGTTTTAAATGTTAGTAAATGTAATATACCCAGAATAGTGCCTGGGCCATAGTAAGTGTTAGATAAAGGTTTGTTATTATTATTAACCATTTTCAGGGACTTTTGCACCTTGGAGGAAATTGAAAAGGAATGCATCAAAGGCTTCTAATCAGAAGGTACATTAAACTGAAAGTCAGACATGGTACTTTGAGTCTACAGCCTTACGGCACTCACCTTACCCTGCTTTTTATTCTGGTCATCTGTCTATTTATTTAATTACCTCAGTTAGGTTATAAAATCTTTATGGTCAGGAAATGTATATTATCATCTCTCTGCTCATAGCCTTCTCTGAAAGTGTCCCACATACAACAGTCCTCAACAATCATCCACTGATGTCTTCTTTGGCTGTGATTTAGTGAGTGATAACTAAGTTGAAAGACCTTTCTTAGAGTCTACATCCAGAAAGAACAGAAAAGCTGTTTATATGTTTTTTTCACCCCTATTATAAATGTTTGAAATGATTGAATAATTCCTCCTTCCTTGCTGTGGTTTTCTACCTGTCCCATTTGTCACCTTTATTGGTTCCTTCTCTGTTAAATATATACTTTCTCAGACCATTCAAAACTTATCTAAATATGCAAACATTCTATCCTATGTCTTACACATCAATTCTATAAAATCAGACATTCATTCCCCTTTATATCACTGTAATGAAAACATCTTCAACAAATAACCTCCTATTTTCTAATCAAATCAATATCTTTCAGCCCTATTTTTATGGAATTTGCAGAAGCATTGGATACTATTCATTTTTCCCTCCATGACACTTTTTGCCCCTCAACTTCCATGACACATGTGGTTCTTCATATTCTTCCATACCCTTCTGACTTTTTTCCCTCCTGTTACTTTTATCCTTAAATGTTGCTGTTGGAGGAGGAGCCAAGATGTCGGATAAGACAAGCCACCAGTCAGAAGGTCTCTGCAAAAAAGACAAATTTTAGAAGAAAGAGAAAAAAAATAAGCGAGCAGAGACACATAGATCGGGTGAGGGTTAGAAGGAAGGGTGCCTGAAACTACAGGACACTCCACGGGAAGACGTTGCGGATGAGTACTGGAAGGAGAAAGGTCCCGAGAGGCTTGGAGACCAGCGACAAGGGAAGGTGGAGCGGTTAACTTCCCCCTCCCTTGCATCTTGGACTGCTGGTGGCTCCTGAGCGGCTGGAGAAATCTGCCCACACCAGCTCAGAGACAGCTGCCGCCAGTGAGCAGTGGCCTCTTGCGGACCCAGCGCCGGGCTCCCAGCCCCCTTGGGGCACCTCCCAGGGCGCAGACCGGAGCCTAGCAGCAGACGCCATAGTGCTCTATTCTCTCCTTCCCCCTCCCTACCCGTGCGTGCCCAGAGAGACAATTTAGCCATCACACGGAGGCATCTCCAGGGAACGGGACCTTTCCTTTTTGGGGCCCTATAGCAGACTGAGGGGTACTCAGACTGCGAGTTCCCTACCCGCCAGCCCTCCCAGGTGCTACTTCCCTGGGGACTCCAGGAGAGTGGGGCAAATCCCGAAGTGGAGTGAAATTGATCCAGCTTGGGCACCCTGTAGGTGATTCAAGACCAGCACCTCTCCCCCTGGCAGGGTCAGGGATTGATCTTCAGGGTCCAGGGGTCAGGCCTTCAGACCAGACCCCGTATACCCAGGTCACGATCGCACTGCCCTGGGGCACGGAGGAGAGATCTGTGAAAGAGCCTACTGAGGAGTGTGTGCCTTCAGGGGCAGATCAGCATGCCTGAGTGGCAACCCTCCTCCTAAAAGAGGGCTGTACACCCAGCTCAGGCTACCATCCTGGGTAGGGAACCTCCCACCCATGGCCCACGTCACAGCCAGGGGAGATCCAGAGGCCTGAGGTCCTGCTTTCTGGCAGAGGCCTGGGAGAGGCCATGGAGTCAGGAAGAGTGGAGGGGAGCGAGACCTGCTCCAGAGTGTGGGTCGTGGACAGCCCCAGCCCCCAAGCCCAGACTTTCAGCTGAGTGGACCCATTTCGGCCCCTCCTGGCAGCTTTGCACACAAACAAAGAGTAGACTTTTGACCCTGCTAGCAGCAGTTGTGGAGCTTGAGGGCAGGCTTGCCCAACCCAGCCCCACCCAGACTCACTCCTCCCACTGAGTTGGAGAATAAGGACACACCTGGAAATCCCAGGGCCCTACCCACCACCCAAGGCACAAGAGGGCCTCTCTAGAGGAATAAGAGCTAGCTACAGGACCCCAAAACAGCACCACAGCTGGCTCCTCCTTGCAAGTGCCACCCACTGACAGGGAGGTCATCCTGCACACCCTTTTACTGCATCTACTGATTCATCATAAAGGGTGTCATTGAATCTCACTCACAAACACCACCTACTGGCTCAGAGACTAAACAGGGCGTGTCATTATCCAAATGAAAATTTAAAGGCAAGAAGGAACAACTGATCCGGATGGGAAGAAACCAGCGAAAGAACTCTGGAAGTATGAAGACTCAAACGGAAAGCACGTCCCCAAAGAGGAACAACAGCTACCCAGCAATGGACATTAACCAAACTCAGAACACTAAAATGACAGAAGAAGAATTTCAAATATGGATTGGAAGAAAACTGAATGATATCCAAGAAAAAATGGATAACCAACGCAAAGAAACCACAGAAAAAATCCAGGACTTGGAAGAAAAATTCACTAAAGTAATTGAAATGTTAAAGAAAAATCAAACCAATCTCCTGGAAATAAAGGATTTATACCGGGAACTACAAAACACCATGGAAAGCCTCAAGAACAGGGTAGATCAAACAGAAGAAAGAATCTCAGAGATTGAAGACAA
>NW_012152263.1:356236-356876 GCF_000956105.1 Propithecus coquereli | reverse complement strand
TAGCCCAGCTAATGTTTTGTTTCTGTTTTTAGTTGCCTGGCTAATTTTTTCTAATTTTAGTAGAGATGTGGTCTCACTCTTGCTCAGTCTGGTCTCGAACTCCTGACCTCAAGCTATCCTCCTGCCTCAGCCTCCCCAGAGTGCTAGGATTACAGGCGTGAGCCACTGTGCCTGGCCCTATCATATTTCTTGATTGTTTCTAGTATTTATCTTCTACAGGTTGAGTATCCCTTATCTGAATTGCTTGGGACCAGAATTGTCAATTTTTTTATTTTTTTGGACTTTGGAACATATGAATATATATAATGAGATATCTTGGGGATGAGACCCAAATCTAAACACAACATTCATTTATGTTTCATTTGTACCTTATACACATAGCCTGAAGGGAGTTTTATACAATATTTTTAATAATTTCGTGCATGAGACAAACTTTTGAGTGTGTTTTGATTGCAACCCATCACATGAGATCAGGTGTGTAATTTTCCACTGTCGCATCATGTTAGTGCTCAAAAGTTTCAAATTTTGGAACATTTTGGATTTCAGGTTTTTGAACTGGGGATGTCCACACCCTACTACTGTAATATTCTGTTACCTATGCCCCATTCAAATTAGAGCACTAATGGTTCTTGAAAATACC
>NW_012152263.1:351159-351677 GCF_000956105.1 Propithecus coquereli | reverse complement strand
GGGAAAAATTGAAAGCATTCCCACTTAGAACTGGAATCAGACAAGATTTCCCACTATCTCCACTTCTATTCAACATAGTGCTGGAAGTCCTGGCCACAGCATTCAGGTAAGAGAGTGGGATTAAAGGCATACAAATGGGAACAGAAGAGATCAAACTCTCACTATTTGCTGATGATATGATATTATATCTAGAAAACCCCATGGATTCAACGAAGAGGCTCCTGGAATTGATAAATGAATTCAGTAAACTCTCAGGATATAAAGTCAATACACATAAATCAGAGGCTTTCATATACGCCAACAGCAGTCATACCAAGAACCAAATCAAAGGCTCAATTCCCTTCACAATAGCAACTAAGAAAATAAAATATCTAGGAATATATTTAACTAAGGAGGAAAAAGACCTCTACAGGGAGAACTATGAAACATTGAGGAAGGAAATAGCTGAGGACGTAAAGAGGTGGAAAGGCACACCTTGCTCGTTGGGTGGCAGAATCAACATCGTTAAGATGTCTATA
>NW_012152263.1:347350-349911 GCF_000956105.1 Propithecus coquereli | reverse complement strand
GGAGGGGGGAGGAGGGAGGAGGGGTATATGCATACACAAAGAGTGCAATGCGCACCACCCGAAGGATGGACATATTTGAAACTTGGACTTAGTCGGGGAGGGGGATCAAGGGCAACATACATAACCTAAACATCTGTACCCCCATAATATGCTGAAATAAAAAAAACTGTTGCTGTTATTATGTTTGTAAACTAAAGGTTTACAAACAAAATATATGTTGAAACTTAATCCCCAAAGTGATCATACTTAGAGGTGGGGTATTTAGGAGGTGATTAGGACATGTGGGAAGAGCCCTCATAAATGGGATTAATGCCCTCGTAAAAAAGGCTCCAGAGAGTTCCCCTTCTGGCATGTGAGAAAATAGCCAAGAAGATGCCATCTATGAACAAGGAAACATGCCCTCACCAAACAAGGCGTCTTCCAGTGCTTTCATCTTGGACTTTCCAGCCTCCAGAGCTGTGAGAAATGAATTTCTGTTGTTTATATGCCACCAAGTCTATGGTATTTTTGTTGTAGCATCCTGAACAGACTACCACATCATTTTTCCACCTGTAGACTTCTCCATCCATGTTTCCTGGTTCATAGTATGTAGGGGCATAGTTTTTGACATCACGTATATTCTAACAGATCCTAAGAACATTTGTCCTGAGCTGTAGATATATTTCTAATTATTCTCTGTGCATGTTTATTTGGATGTTCCACATGGCACTCAAACTCAATATTCTGCAAACTAAAATCATAATCTTTCCTTTTAGAACTGATCCTGTGGGTCATCCCTACCATCACTCTCTATTTCATGCCTTATATAACCACATCTTGTCCATCCTCTTATCTCATTGCTTTTAAAACTCTCCTTCTCTGAATCTCCAATAACAATGTCTAATTAAACTCTTATTTCTTTCCTCAAATCTATCCTGCCCCTGCATATTCTAAATGCAAATCTGCTCTTTGGTTGTATCCTGCAACAGAATAAAGTCAAAATCCTTTTTACATAGCAGAAAAAAAAATTAATGATCTTGCCAGTCCCTACCTTTCCATCTCCTCTTGCCATCAGAACTTTCAAGCCCAACGTTCCAGCCATCAGACTACTCAGTTCTCTAATTGCACTACCTGGAGTGCCCTTATTCTGTTGTCTGATTAGGGAACATATGATTGATCTTCTAGAGTCAAGGGACATGCTCTGTGTTTTATCATAGTGTTTCTGGGCATGCCTGTATTGTATTGCATATTACATGGCAATGCAACAAATTGATTAAATACTGTTCCACCCATTTGACTGTGGATTTCTTGTGTTTTATTTTTGTATCCCCAGTACTTAATAAGTCAAGAAAGAGGGATATCTTTAATTTCCTGTGTGTACTATTTAGCCCTTGGAATGGTTTCAAGAATAAAGGATAACTCTTTAAAATATTTAATTGTTTTTATTAAAATGTTCTGTCCTATGGTAGAGAAGGCAACCAATTGATGAATATAGTTTCCAGGCTGGCAAAACTGGGATATAAGTATTCAGTGCCTCTAAAATTTCAAGAAGAAAACTCTCCCCTGTCTTCTTTGAATTAACTACCTCAACTATTCTGCTGAGGAATCAACTTTTAGGTTAAAAGCCTCATTTATAGTAATTTCAAAAACCTCCCACTCTTTCTTCTTTCTCACATTTAGAGTAAAAAAAAACAAACTTGAAAGCTGGCTTTTTTTTAAAGAATTTTACTTCTTCTAAAAATGTGGTTCTTTAGATAAAGAAGAAGAGTGATTATGAGAGTTAAATAAAGAATGAAGCACTTTATCATCACTCTAGAAAGAGTTTCTAACACGCTACCTGCATGTGTAATTGTTCACCATGCTTTTCCTGGCCTCTTCTCCCCCTCCTGTAGCTATCCTCAGAGCCAGAATGCAGAGTGCAGTCAGCATCCCTATGAAAATGTCAGTCATTCCCATGCCACAACTCTCATGACTTACAAAGTAAAGTACTTTGAAGAGGAAAGTCACCTGGTAATCATACAGATATTGGTTTTCTTCCATTTGAGGAGCCAGGGAGTTTCAGCTCCAAACATCCATCATCGAGGAAGTTGTTGAGTTAATTTGCCTAATAATACAACATGTAGCCTTTGTGCTGAGCTGGACCTTGTGAAAATGGCTGACCTGCAGCAGATCTTTAGATACTGGCCATGTTCACCTGATATTAATATGTAGTAAGGGTCTCTTACAAAGTCATCTTATTATATGAAAAATAATCATACCATAAAATGTGCTTTCTGTGTGTGCGCACAGGTCTATGGGTGTGTGCATGTGTTTCCATGCACCTGTGAATATGTAGGTGCCAGTCTGCATGTGCAAATGAGAGCTTCTGAAAATGACTGGAGCTAACAAAAGCAGTGGGTTAAACACTCAGGCAAAGAAAACATTGCTTGGGTCTAATAACCTAAAGCAGAAAAATATGTATGGTTACTGCTTAGGCCACAAGGAGAGAAGGGCTTTTCATGGTTTACTTTTGGAAAGCAAGGTAAAAACAGAAAAATAAGTCACAAAGAGACTTCATTTCAAATATTTGTGTGTGTGTGTGT
>NW_012152263.1:342106-345823 GCF_000956105.1 Propithecus coquereli | reverse complement strand
GGTGATATATAAGATTTAGTCACCGCTTGTGCACCAGTGTGTTTTTAAAATGTATTTTTCTCATTTTGTATTTTTTCATTTGTAGTATTATCAAATTATCTTTGTCATGCAATTTTATGAGTTATCAACATTTAAAATGAATTTATTTCTACTAGAACGTATTTTGTAATGGTGAATCTTATAGCTTGTTGCACGACAGCACTGACTGAAGGACTTTTTATCTTTTACCTCTCACTGGCTGAGGTCTGGCACTGTCCTCAAATGTTGCTTGTGTGTTTCTTCCCCCCTCATTTTCACTACTGCTTTCCAAGAATTGCAAAATCCAGCAGAGTTTACCTGATTTTGCCTTTCCTTTCCTCCTATAAATTACAGGCAATACCCCTGTTCTCAACTACTGGCTTTTCTTTGAAAAGACTAGCTTGCACCCTTATTTCATGGTGTCTGAGCCCATCACCAAATAAGAGCCCTGGGGGACCATTTCCACTAATGGACTCCACACTCCCCAGTGCAGTTAATTTCACCCTTGTGGTCAGAAAGAGTTAATGTCCTTTGCTACCAGGGTGTTAGCATAGACACTGGGGAGAAGATGATACCCTGTGATTTTGCAAAATGGTTGTCTTAAAAGTCACTAACAATTTTATCTCCCAGAAGTTTTCTCCCAGTTTTTTTCTTTTTCTTTTCTTTTACTTCTTTTTTTCTTTTGTCTCCAGAAACTTTAAACTTATACAATATGCAACCATCGCTCTTTGGAAAGGGCATCTCAACAGATTTGATTTTCTTATATATTTTTGCCTTTCAAACAACTTGATGAGTTGCTTCATTAATCTCTTGGTCTCCCTGCCTCTCCTCCATCTGGCATCACTAGCAGATGGAGGCAGAATTGCTCAGATATAAAGGGACAGACTCCAACTACAAATATATCACAAAGATAGTAAACAAAGATTCTTTGTGATTATTGGACAGTAAAAATGACATAGACTCCATCATTATTTCGTGTATCTGTTATTAAATATGAGCTTTCACAATTTAATTTAGTGCATAAACTATGACCTAGTGATTGTGATTCATACTTTTAGTCAACATACATCAATTGAATACCTACTATGTGCCATGAAGGTAGCTTGGGATAAACTGAGAGTAAAATAAGACATAATCTTTGTTCCCCATAAATATACAAATAATAGTTTCTAAGATGCCAAATATTTAGAATATACATTAAAAATTCTTAGGGCAGGTGGTTTTTCATAAATGCACTATGCTGCTGCCCTTCTACCCTTCACACATAAAATCTTTGTAAAGCCCTCTCAAGTAAACATTATCCGACTTGATTCAGTATATATTAGGGCCAATCTATGACTATCAATCAATCAATCAATCAACACATTTGCCAAGAAACAAACACACTGTCGGCAACATATTGTGCTTGGCTTGTGATGAATGCGAGGATTGTAAGTCAATACACCTTCTTCCCTCAAGGAATTAAAAAAGGCTATAACCAAAAGCCCCCTCACCTCCTCCTGCACCTTGCTGAGGCTGCTCTGTTACAGGGCCCACCATCCAGGACAGACAGCGAAGCATCATTCTGGGTCCCACTGCTTCACTGTTTCCCCTCTTCTTCCTTTGTCTAAACAATGGAAGTCTACGTCCATTTAAAATATGTGAAATCCATTTCTTCTCTCCCCACCCCCCCATTAGTTAAGACCCTCATCATCTTTCACCTGGACATACTGCGAAGCAAACTCCTTCCAGCTTTTCTGGCTCCATCCCACGGTTACCTTGATCTTTTTAAAATAAGAATCTGTACCTGCCACTCCATAGCTAAAAAATAAACTTTTAATGCCATCTCACTGCCTTCAGATTAAAATCCAAGCAACTTAGCATGGAACAGAAAGCCCTTTAAAATTTAGGTCCTTCCTCTGCCTTCGGCTTCATCTCCACGTGGCATCTGCTCCTCTGTGCTCTGGTTACACACAGACCCTCTGAACGTGGTGCTCCCATGGTGCCTGGAGTGTTCTGCCCCCACCGCCTATTTGTCTTGGCTTACTCATGTTCATAACTGAGAGACTGCCTCTGTATACCTTCCTTGAAAATTTCTCTCTCTAGTTCCATCCTTTCTGCTTCCATCTGAACCTGGTGGCCCTCCCCTTTGTGTGTATGGCCCTATACATATCTGTCATTATTTTTATCACATCATAATATATTTACCCATTGACTTTCTTCCCACAGACTATAATGTTCTTGAGAGTAGAGACATGCCTTCTTATTTTCTCATCATTTTACCTGGTTTTATGTCCAGTCTTTGTATTTAAGATCATTTCCCACTCTCCAGAGCTTCTGTGGTTTTTACTGACTCTATTCAGCAAACATTCATCAAGTTGTCATTATGTATCAGGTCCTATGTGGGTTACTGATGAGAAAGGGGAGCTTTATAGATTAGGGAATGTATCAATCTCAGCCTGGTAAGGTATTTGGGAATAAAGGTGGTTTATTGTAAGATTTGGGGTTTAAAGAATATTAGAGGAGTAGAGGGGGTAAGGTTTGAAAGGTGCAGCTGGACAACCGTCACTAACTACTATGGCAACCTGGCAACCTGAAACATGGGTGGAGACACTTGTCCCCAAGCATCTCAGGAAGCTGCGGTG
This sequence comes from Propithecus coquereli, assembly GCF_000956105.1. Taxonomy (NCBI): domain Eukaryota; kingdom Metazoa; phylum Chordata; class Mammalia; order Primates; family Indriidae; genus Propithecus; species Propithecus coquereli. The sequence goes on along the minus strand of NW_012152263.1, from coordinate 343,181 downwards.
CCCCTGCTGCCTGCGGTGGCCTTGCACCAAAGCACAATGGAGTCTTGGCTTCATTTCCTCCAAATGGCCAGGGAGCTCCTCTGTATGGTGAACTGCACCCCGCACTCTTGGAGCTCACACTGGGAAACCTAGATCTCAGCGCTCCGGGCGTTGTGGCGCTGCTGCTGGTGCTGGTGGTGCCCTGTTGATGACAGGTAGCACAACACAGGGAGAAAGGTACAAAGGAGAGGGGAGAAGATATAGTCTGCTGAGATCAGAGGGTAAATATAGGCAATATAGCAGAAAGAAACGGTTCAGAAAAGTAGATCAGCTGGTTGAAGCAGCTCAAGAGGTTGTGCTGGGGAATGAGAAAACTTGGTCTTTGGGGTTGGAATAATTTGTTTCCAATCCCTACTCTGCCATTATTAGCTATATTACCCCACTCAACACTTACTTTCTCTACGCCGGGGCTCCCTCGTGTGGAAAATGGGGACAAACCCTGCAGGCAGGGTTGTCATGAGGATTGAGTGTGAATGCTTTTAAGTTCCAGGGCTTGGCACCCATGAGGCATTCTGTAAGATTAACTACCATGTTATCCTTAGAGATGCTTGGGTCTTTCGTGGTCCTTTGAAATTTAGTGTCCCTAATATTATTAGCAATGGAATCCTAATCGATGTTTTTCAAACAAAGAACTGGAGATACTGCTCTATAATAATTAATTTGGCACTTGAGCTCTTTAAATATTTGTAGCATGGTTCTCTAGTGTATCATATGTTTGCATGAGTGTACATTACACAAATTTCATTAGAGTGCAGGTTCACTGAGGGCAGAAGCAAAGTGTCCATCTTCTAATACCTTTCCATGGTGCCTAATGCAATCTCTACCGTGCACACAGTTGACAATTCCTGAATATTAACAGCAGCAAAAATATCAATTTCTGTCTCGTACCAGCTATAATAAGTTTCCCAAGCTGGATATGAGGAAATTTAAAAAAATGGAAAGAGGAAAGTATTTTCTGTATTTGAAATGAGTAGACCAACTATGAAAAATAGCAAAAGATATAAACAATATGAAGTAAATTGTATCTATTCAAGTG
>NW_012152263.1:331422-340561 GCF_000956105.1 Propithecus coquereli | reverse complement strand
TTTAAACAAACAAACAAAAAACCCAGTAATATGTTCATTGAGATTCATTTATTTGGCCAATTACAAACATGGCTTTATGTGGATACACATTACCAGTTGATCTATTCATTGATGTACTACCCATACATGTAATATTGTTAGATTTATGGAGCTTAAGATTTCTATTGATATAAAGACTAATAAAAAAGCTTGATGGGTATCTACCATTTTTTCTAAATGAAAAATATGTTACTAATTCATCCTATTTACGTAAAATAATAGGAGACTTAAAATGGAAACTTTCGGAACCAGTAGAACTTGAGCTTCAAGCCCCCAAATTAACCACCCAATGATTATCCATGACCCACTAAAAAGCCCACATTGAAAGGATCTTTGGGACCATTTTTTTTTTCATTTCATTGTAGGGGATCTGGTGCTAAAATATGTGTTGTGAGCACTCTGTCTCAGGCGTTATCCTGTACAGGATGCCAGTTGTTCATTAAGCCTTTGTCATCTTTGCCTGCTCTTGGGAAGCCATTGAAAGGTGTGCCTTGTACCATTGTTACTCAGATAACCTGATCAGTGCCTATTTGCAGTAGGCAGTCTTATCTTTAACCAGTCTTATCAAGAAAATGAAGCAGTAGCAATTTCTCCTCCTATGATATTCCTAAAACTTATCAGGAATTCTCTTCTGCTTCCTATTATAGTTATTTGTGAATGACTTAACATCACATCCTTCATTGTATGACCACATCTTATTATCAAAAAGTATAGTACTATACACATGCAAAAGTGTATACAAAATGTGGTATGGTACCTTATAGATAGCAAATGCCCAATAAAGATTTATTAAATTGAATTAGCACCTGGTGATCTTTAAATTGTATTTCCCCAGAGGATACTTGCCTCTCAGATGCAATCAATTCCTTGTTTTGTGTTTTCATAACATCTTTTATTTCCTCATAGACTTTTCATAATGTTAACTAATTAATTGATTAATTAGTTGTAATTATTTACTTAATATCTGTTTTCCTAATAGATTCTTGGAGACAATAACTGTACCTATCTTAATGACCACTATTCCTACAGCAACATAGTACCTGTAGGCACTCAGGGGATATTTTATACATGGCTGAAAATGCTTAACTGTTAATAATCACTTCCTCCTTTCACAGCTACAGAATCTAAATTTTTACTCCACTGCTTCATAAGACCTATTCGTTTATTTTCTCATATATCTCATAATATGTTAAAGTATATATCTCATAATATATTAGATTCCGTGTATGATTTACACTCCAAAAGGACAAACCTTGGGCTGCATTTTATTCACTGAAATAATCCTCCCCCACTTCCCTGCCCACTTCATAAAGGAGTATTTTAGTGTCAATAATGCAGCTAACACATTTTCCAGAGTCCTTATTTCTGCTTATTTTCTCTCTTGCTACTCACCTTTTGGTCATTTTCCAGTTCATTAACACATCAACTTGAAGTGAAGTTGTTTTGTGAAATTTGTTAGAAGAGCTTTAGACAATGGAATGATTTGTAGATTTAGTTATCTTTGCTATTGCCTACACTCTGCTTTTTTTAGATAATCAAGAATTGAGTATACCTCTGTAAGAACAATTCCAAATAAATCCCATGAGATATTCTAATGGCAAACTCAGATTAAATTAAAAATCTGGTACATGCAGCCATAAGAAATGTTTGATTTATTTAGTTAGATCACTATTTTCTTGGCTGTTGTCATATCAATTCTTTGGAAAGGAAAATGTAAAAAAGTTTATTTTTTGATGGATCAATATTTTACTTTCATAGTGTATAAAATGTAAATACTAGAAAATAAGTTATTTGGAATTCTAGAAATTTACATACAGTTTATTTATAGAATAAAATCGTCCTATATTAATTATGTTATTTTAAATGAATTCTCCTCCCACCTCCCACATGGAAGAACAGGATCTTTTTCTCCCTATTTCCTGAGGAGAGTCAAGAAGAGAAATGCATCCCCTTAGCTGAGTTCCTCCAAAGTGGAGTTTCTTTATCTTTGTTATCTTTCTACATGATGCAAACAATTGGCTTGTCCCTAAGCAATCACATTGTAATTAGTCAATAATGACAGTAAACAAGGGTCCCGCTTTCCCTCCAATAGTTCATTCCTCCAACAAAGTGACTTGCAGAGTCAGTTTAATGGAGTGCTGTCACCAGATTAATGGCCTCACTTTGAAACTACGTCAGCCCCTTGACTGGACATGTTTTTGATAGGTGCCCTGGTATATAGCTACAAGAAGAACCTATTAGCATGTAACAATGTTTTGTTTCTCTGAAGCCTTCAAAATGTGTACTTTGTTTGCAGAAATACATGAAATTATCCTATTTATACTGTATTTGACCAAAAAAAAAAAAGTGCTAGCTTTTTGTTTTGTTTTGTTTTCATTCTTGAAAGGTGATATAAATTGTCCTGAAGAGCTACACACTTTCATAAGTCCTGTTTCGCAAGGTAGAGGAATAAGGTCCTTTAAGTACAATATTGTTCTCTCTTTTCTAAAAAAATTTTTCACACTTTTTTTCCAGTGAATAGAGGATATTTGTGTGTGAACACAACTTGATTTACAACACAAAACAGCTCTGTTTTGTGAACAAAACCTCACTTCTATACTTCTTTTAATATATCAAAATACCTATTGTATTTCGAACGTTTTTTGCATGTCATGCATTTCTGTGTTCTGAAGCAAAGCACGAAAGAATTGCTCATGCTGGGAAAGCTTACCCTCTGAAACAGGCATCTGTTTAGTCATGTATTTTTGGTGTCTAAGCTTTTAAAGTGTGGCCACCTTATAATAAAGTGCATTAGGGACATTAGCAACTAACCGTATTTGGATGGAATCAAGCATGAGTCTACCCTACACAAAATGTTACTTTTATGTATCTGATAACTTTAGAGCAGTACTCCATTGAATTACAATCAGAGAAATTTATTTTTTAAAAATGAGTTTGGGGACAATTCTAATCACAGAAAAAAGAAATATCGGTAGCAACCAAACAAATATCTTTTTTCTGAATGATTCAGTTATTTATCTACTTAGAAAAACTTTACCGAATACTTACTATGGGAAGGGGGCACTGCTAGGTGTTAAGAACAGACTGGTTAACAAGATAACATGATACTGTCTCTGAAGAAATTTAAAGAATAGTTGAGGAAACAGAGAGGTGCACACGTAATTATAATAGAGTGATAAAAAACCATAAAGAGTTAAGTACTGAGTACTGTGGAAGTACTTGATGGTAGGGGAGGACAGCACCTAATCTAGCTTTTAGAGGTTCAGGAAAAGTTTATGTAAGGATTAAGGGTTCAGTCCAGTTAACCACTTGAAATGAGGGATGATGTGAAAAGAGAATTCCAGGCAGAAGCAAAAGCGGGAGCAATTTTCTGAAAGACAGAGAAAGTAAGGTGAATTTGAAGAATTGAACTTCATTTAAATAAGGGCCTGAAAGGCATTATCAGAATTTGGGACATTATCTTGAAAGTAATTTCGAGCTAATATAGGGTTTTGAGGAGGGGAGTGTGTGATTTAGACAGATCATTCTGGGTCTAAGGTGGAGAATGGATTTGAGGGTGGAAGGATTGGAGAAAGGAAGCCCATTAGGAGGTTATTAAGATAATTCAGGAAGAAGATGGTGAGGCATGAATTTAGGTAATGAAACTGGGGATAAAGGAGGTCAAAGTTCAAGAGATGTTAGCATTCCAATTTCTACCTCTCCACCTCCATTTGTGTAATGTGCCTTAACTGGAGATTTTGCCTACATTTATACTATAACAGAATGCCTGGAGATCTAGATTCTTTAAGATCCTTGAGATTAGAAAGTGATACTTTGCTAGGAATTTTATGAGTAATTGCCGAAACAACTGCTGGCTGCCTTGCTAAAAGAACGGATAGGCGATATATTTGTGGATGTGGATGATACCATCTCAATCTGTCTACAAAGGGTAGCAAAAAAGAGATCCTAGGAGGGAGGCTTTGTTCTTGGACACTTAATTAAGGTAAAGTTCAAGGACATTGCAATGTCAGTATTAATGGAGGACTAGTGTTATGGGTTGAGTTGCACCCCCCCCAAAAGATATTGAAGTTCTTATTTCTGGTACCTGTAAATGGGACCTTATTTGGAAATAGTCTTTGCAGATTATCAATTTAAGGTGAGGTTATTAAGGTGGGCCCTAATCCATTATGTCTGTGTCTATATAAAAAAAAATTGGATACAGAGACCTTGTGCACAGGAAAAACACCATGTGAATATTGGAATTATATTGCCACAAGGCAAGGAACTACTAGAAACTAGGATAAAGGCCTCAAGCTGATCCTTCCCTAGTACCTTCAGAGGAAGCACAGCCCTGCTGACACCTAATTTTGGATTTCTGGCCTCCACAGCTGTGAGACAAAATTTTTATGTTGTTTAAGACAAGTAACTGTGGTACTGTGCCATGGAAGTCCCAGAAAGCTAATACAACTAGAAAAAGGAGGACTCCAACTAGACAGAGAAGAGAATTTTCTAGATGTTGGAGCACTTGAGGAGAAGGATGCATTGGTCTTCCACTGACAACTATTTACCAGTAACTGGACCATTCTACCGTACGAGGTGAGTCCAGTGTTTCAGCGCTGTGTCTGCCAGTGTTCAGAGTGTTTTTCTCACATTACTTCACACGCTTATAGAAATAGAGCTATGTTAAATATCTAGCTAGGCCCGTGATTCTGGAGCAAAGCATGGATTTGATAGTTCTGACTTTCTTCCTAGGACTGCTGTATGCAATGTCACCTTCTCCTTTTATGCCTGATCCCTTTTCTTATCTTATTTCTCAACCTAAGCACTGAGATGTCTTGATTCCACTATATTAACTTCGGTTGATAATATCAATATCCTTTCTTTTTTCTGGGCTCATTCCCTGCACCCCAACCCCCAAATACCTTGTCTATTCTGTACTTCTACTTCTGTCGATGAAAGAAGATTGTGAGTGAAAGTGGAACGTGAGGCTGTTGTGGAAGCAAATATCTTTTTACATCCTTATGGTTTTATTTTTATTTTATTGAGGTATGGCTTATATACGAAAATGTGCATATCTTAAGTTTAGCTCAGATTAAGATAGAGAAGATTTCCAGTAACCCAGAGGGCTTCCTCATGCCCTACCCATTCAGTACTCCCCTCCAAGGATAACCACCATTTTGACTTCTATGACCATATATTTTACCTTTGGTTGATCTTTTATATTAACTGGAATAATGTAAGATTTACTCTGTGTATCTGACTATGTTCCTTCAGAATTATTTACAAGATTCATCCATGTTGTTCAACTGGTATCTCAGCTTATCCATTTTCATTGATGTGAAAATACCCATTTGAACTCTTAATGGACACTAGGTTGTTTTCAGTTTTTTTGCTGTAATGATTACAGCTTCTGTGAATATTTTTATACGCGTCTTTTGTTAAACATTATTGTTGGGTATAAACCTAGAAACATAAATTATACGTATACCTAGTTTAAGACATTTTCCCAAAGTAATTGAACCAATTTACACTCCTCCCAGAAATGTATGAGAGTACAAGTTGTGCTACAACTTAGACTCTAGGTATTTTATTACAGTTTTTTAAATTTTGCCTCTTCTGGTGGTTGTGTAAAGGTGTCTCATTGTGGTTTCAATTTGTACTTATCTGATGACATGTCCATACGACTTAGGTTTAGTTCTTGTAAATAGCAAGAATTGTTTTATTCCTAAGACAAATTTTCTTTAGTGCTGCATTTATATTCATTGTGAATGATTGATTATTAAAGTATTTGGATATTTCTACCATCTTATTTTGTGCTTTGTGGATAAATCATAATGAAAAGAAAATAAGAGTAGTAATATTAGTACTTGTGTAGTGAAGAATTAACTTTACCCAAATAGATGTCTGGCCTTTGTCCTGGCTCCCAGGAGGCAGCCTCCAAACGCTTGGATTTTTCCAAATAATTCGAATGTCTTTGTTATGGTGGGCCCCTTAGACTGCACCTGATAGTTATGCTAATAAGGTGACTAATAGTGGGTTCTTAGATAGTTTATGCTAATGAGTTGATGACACAGATTGGGTTTGGCTATACTGGAAAAACCAACCATATACTTTGATATCAGCCTGATTCCTGTGGAGGGGAGGAACAGTTGGAAATTGAGTCAAGTGGGCAATGATTCATTCAATCATGCCTATTCGCTGTGGTCTCCAACTGCCAGGACATGGACTGGTACCAGTCCGTGGCCTATTAGGAATGAGGCTTCACAGCAGGAGGTGAGTGGCAGTCAAGCAAGTGAAGCTTCATCTGTATTTACAACCGCTCCCCATCACTCACATCACTGCCTGAGCTACACCTCCTGTCAGATCAGCGGTGACATTAGATTCTCACAGGAATGTGAACCCTACTTTAAATTGCGCCTGTGAGGGATCTAGGTTGTGTGCGCCATATGAGAATCTAATGCCTGATGACCTGAGGTGGTGATGCTAGCGCTGGGGAGTGGCTACAAATACAGATTATTGTTAGCAGAGAGGTTTGACTGCACAGAAACCATAATAAATCAATTGCGTGCAGACTCATATCGAAACCCTATCAGTGAGTGGCAAGAGACAATTAAACTGCATCTGGTGGCAGGCTTTATAGTGGCAAGTGAGTTGATGTAATTTAATTGTACAGCTACATCTTGTGGCAGGCTTTAAGTCAGAATCTGAAACCTATTTTAGTCCACGTGTGGCCCACCCATTATTTTATTTACCACTTCCATCTACACCTGTTTCTCCCACTGTGTACTTGCCACCGTCACAGTTTTGGTAAACCCACAAACTAACCCTAATAAAAATGAGTAAAAAACAAACGTCATTGGAGATCTTCTTTGAAAAGGGAGAAAGACCCAATGATAAGACTGCAGAAGACTCTAAAACTGCCAACAAAATGAAAGCTGTGTTTAAAAGAAAATACCAAGAGTCCTACTTAAATTACAGTTTCATTGCAACAGGTGATTCACATTCTCCAAGCCCACTTTGTATAACATGTGGTGACCGGCTATCCATAAAGCCATGAAAACTTCAAAACTGCTTTGCCACGTGGAGACCAAGCACTCTGCATTAAAAGATAAGCCTTTAGAGTTTTTCAAAAGAAAAAAAAACATTGAACGTAACGAAGAGAAGCAGTTACTGAAGGCTACCACTTCATCAAATGTATCTGCACTGAGAGCATTGTTCTTAGTGGCCAACAGCATTGCTAAAGCTAAGAAGCCCTTTACTATTGGTGAAGAGTTGATCCTGCCTGCTGCTAAGAACATTTGCCATGAATTTCTAGGAGAAACTGCAGTTCAAAAGGTGGCATGTGTTCCTCTTTTGGCTAGCACTGTAACTAAATGAATTGATGAAATAGCAGAGGATACTGAGGCACAATTGTTAGAGAGGATTAATGAGTCACTGTGGTATGCAATTAAAGTTGACGAGTCTATCAATGTTGACAACAAGTCAACAATGCTTGTTTTTGTGCAATATATTTTTCAGGAGGATGTGCAGGAGGTATGTTATGTGCACTTTTGTTGCCAACCAACACTAGAGCTGTGGAACTATTCAAGTCTTTGTATGATTACATAATCAGAAAAATTGAATTGGTCATTTTGTATAGGTATATGCATGCACGGAGCAGCTACCATGACTGGATAGCTTTCTGGTTTCACTACTCAAGTCAAGGAAGTCACTTCTGAATGTGAGTCAATGAACGCACTGTGTCATCCATAGAGAAAGACTGGCTAGCTGAAAAATGTCACCTGAACTAAACAATGTTGTACAGGATGTGATTAAAATTATCAGCCACGTTAACGTACATGTCCTTAACTCACATCTGTTCGCACAGCTCTGTGGGGAGATGGACACAGAGCACACACGTCTTCTCTTATGCACAGAAGTGAGATGGTTTTCTAAAGGTAGATCGCTGGACAGAGTTTTTGAGTTACGAGAGCCACTCCAGAGATTTCTTTTAGAAAACCAGTCACCACTAGCAGAACATTTCAGTGACACAGAATGGGTTGCAAAACTTGCTTACTTGTGTGACATATCCAACCTGCTCAACGAACTCAATCTGTCACTTCAGGGGAGAACGACAACTGTGTTCAAGTTGGCAGATAAAGTAGCTGAATTCAAAGCCAAACTGGAATTATGGGGGCGACAAGTGAACACTGGGATTTTTGACATGTTTCAAACATTAGCAGAGATTTTGAAAGAGACTGAGCCAGGGCCTTCTTTCTCCCAGCTGGTGCATGATCACCTATCTCAGCTTTCAAGAGTGTGAGCATTACTGCCCAACCCCAAGAGACCCCCGAACTGGGAAGGAAATGGATCTGTGATCCATTTGTGAATAAACCAGGTGAATCCATTTTGTCCATGCTGGAAGAGGATCAACTGCTTGAGATCACAAATGACGGTGGCCTTAAAATTATGTTTGAGACAACTTCAAATCTCCATACATTCTGGATTACAGTCAAGACGGAATATCCTGAGATTGCCACAAAAGCAGTGAAAAGCCTGCTTCCATTTCCAACATCCTGTCTTTGTGAAGCAGGATTTTCTGTAGTGGCAGCAACCAAAACAAGATTACGGAGTAGACCGGACATAAGAAACACACTTCAGGCGTCTCTGTCACCCATCACCCCCAGATGGGACCATCTAGCTACAGGAAAACAAGCTCAGGGCTCCCACTGATTCTGCATTATGGTAAGTTGTATAATTATTTCATTATATGTTACATTTTAATAATAATAGAAATAAAGTGCACAATAAATGTAATGTGCTTGAATCATCCTGAAACCATCCCACTCCCATTCCCATCCCCACCCCCTACCTCCAGTACATGGAAAAATTGTCTTCCATGAAACTGGTCACTGGGGACAAAAAGGTTGGGGACCGCTGTCTGAAACTCTGATTTAAAAACACAAAATGAAACAAAACAAAACAGAAAAAGCAAGAAAACCCTCTGGATGCTGGGTCTCAGCGAGCTTTCCTTGCTTAGCAATATTTGGAGTATTGTCACACTTTGATGCATAGAAGATGATGGAAGCTTTGTGTTTGGAACCTTCTAGGATTTTACCCTATGCATTTCTTCTAATTTGTA
>NW_012152263.1:328998-331372 GCF_000956105.1 Propithecus coquereli | reverse complement strand
CTTCCCTAGTACCTTCAGAGGAAGCACAGCCCTGCTGACACCTAATTTTGGATTTCTGGCCTCCACAGCTGTGAGACAAAATTTTTATGTTGTTTAAGACAAGTAACTGTGGTACTGTGCCATGGAAGTCCCAGAAAGCTAATACAACTAGAAAAAGGAGGACTCCAACTAGACAGAGAAGAGAATTTTCTAGATGTTGGAGCACTTGAGGAGAAGGATGCATTGGTCTTCCACTGACAACTATTTACCAGTAACTGGACCATTCTACCGTACGAGGTGAGTCCAGTGTTTCAGCGCTGTGTCTGCCAGTGTTCAGAGTGTTTTTCTCACATTACTTCACACGCTTATAGAAATAGAGCTATGTTAAATATCTAGCTAGGCCCGTGATTCTGGAGCAAAGCATGGATTTGATAGTTCTGACTTTCTTCCTAGGACTGCTGTATGCAATGTCACCTTCTCCTTTTATGCCTGATCCCTTTTCTTATCTTATTTCTCAACCTAAGCACTGAGATGTCTTGATTCCACTATATTAACTTCGGTTGATAATATCAATATCCTTTTTTTTTTCTGGGCTCATTCCCTGCACCCCAACCCCCAAATACCTTGTCTATTCTGTACTTCTACTTCTGTCGATGAAAGAAGATTGTGAGTGAAAGTGGAACGTGAGGCTGTTGTGGAAGCAAATATCTTTTTACATCCTTATGGTTTTATTTTTATTTTATTGAGGTATGGCTTATATACGAAAATGTGCATATCTTAAGTTTAGCTCAGATTAAGATAGAGAAGATTTCCAGTAACCCAGAGGGCTTCCTCATGCCCTACCCATTCAGTACTCCCCTCCAAGGATAACCACCATTTTGACTTCTATGACCATATATTTTACCTTTGGTTGATCTTTTATATTAACTGGAATAATGTAAGATTTACTCTGTGTATCTGACTATGTTCCTTCAGAATTATTTACAAGATTCATCCATGTTGTTCAACTGGTATCTCAGCTTATCCATTTTCATTGATGTGAAAATACCCATTTGAACTCTTAATGGACACTAGGTTGTTTTCAGTTTTTTTGCTGTAATGATTACAGCTTCTGTGAATATTTTTATACGCGTCTTTTGTTAAACATTATTGTTGGGTATAAACCTAGAAACATAAATTATACGTATACCTAGTTTAAGACATTTTCCCAAAGTAATTGAACCAATTTACACTCCTCCCAGAAATGTATGAGAGTACAAGTTGTGCTACAACTTAGACTCTAGGTATTTTATTACAGTTTTTTAAATTTTGCCTCTTCTGGTGGTTGTGTAAAGGTGTCTCATTGTGGTTTCAATTTGTACTTATCTGATGACATGTCCATACGACTTAGGTTTAGTTCTTGTAAATAGCAAGAATTGTTTTATTCCTAAGACAAATTTTCTTTAGTGCTGCATTTATATTCATTGTGAATGATTGATTATTAAAGTATTTGGATATTTCTACCATCTTATTTTGTGCTTTGTGGATAAATCATAATGAAAAGAAAATAAGAGTAGTAATATTAGTACTTGTGTAGTGAAGAATTAACTTTACCCAAATAGATGTCTGGCCTTTGTCCTGGCTCCCAGGAGGCAGCCTCCAAACGCTTGGATTTTTCCAAATAATTCGAATGTCTTTGTTATGGTGGGCCCCTTAGACTGCACCTGATAGTTATGCTAATAAGGTGACTAATAGTGGGTTCTTAGATAGTTTATGCTAATGAGTTGATGACACAGATTGGGTTTGGCTATACTGGAAAAACCAACCATATACTTTGATATCAGCCTGATTCCTGTGGAGGGGAGGAACAGTTGGAAATTGAGTCAAGTGGGCAATGATTCATTCAATCATGCCTATTCGCTGTGGTCTCCAACTGCCAGGACATGGACTGGTACCAGTCCGTGGCCTATTAGGAATGAGGCTTCACAGCAGGAGGTGAGTGGCAGTCAAGCAAGTGAAGCTTCATCTGTATTTACAACCGCTCCCCATCACTCACATCACTGCCTGAGCTACATCTCCTGTCAGATCAGCGGTGACATTAGATTCTCACAGGAATGTGAACCCTACTTTAAATTGCGCCTGTGAGGGATCTAGGTTGTGTGCGCCATATGAGAATCTAATGCCTGATGACCTGAGGTGGAGCTGAGGTGGTGATGCTAGCGCTGGGGAGTGGCTACAAATACAGATTATTGTTAGCAGAGAGGTTTGACTGCACAGAAACCATAATAAATCAATTGCGTGCAGACTCATATCGAAACCCTATCAGTGAGTGGCAAGAGACAATTAAACTGCATCTGGTGGCAGGCTTTATAGTGGCAAGTGAGTTGATGTAATTCAATTGTACAGCTACATCTTG
>NW_012152263.1:314833-317443 GCF_000956105.1 Propithecus coquereli | reverse complement strand
CATATTTCAGGTCATATCTCAAAGATCAGGATTTCAGAAAGAAGCTTTCCCTCCATCTACTACTTATGTAGGGGCTGTGATTTCAGTTGCAAAATGAGGGTCTGGGAAACATCTCTTATATCTATACACTTAATATATGTTTTTTTATCTAATGCCCTCAACAACTTTTCAGGGTACATGTTTTAATAAGGTTCTTTTGGATTAAGATACTTTTGCAAATACATAGAACTGTGAAATAAAACACAAAAGCGGCAGAGAGGGCTTTGAGTAAATTCATTTAGTCAAAAATTTTTATGGAATAATTGCTCTTTTCCTGGAACAGGGCTATGTGCTGGTACAAGGCTGAAATAAATGTGGCCTCCACCCTTGAATGTTCACTTCCTAATGAAACTAACTGATGTAGGTCAATGACAGTATTCTGTCTAGCTACAGGGGAAGCAACAGAGAGAAGTAGTTGATTCTTCCATGGAAGGAGGTGGTTGCCAAGAAAGACTTGAGAAAGTGTATCAGAGAGGGCTAAATGTTCTCCAAAAATTTGAGTCTCCACTTCCACAGTGTGAAGTTGCTTCTGAGAGAGGAATCTCCAGGCAGGGACTACATTTCCCAGCTTCCCTTGCATCCAACTGAGGCAACATGGTCTCACCAATGAGAAGTTCTCCCAACAGAAGGTAAGAGAAATGTTGTATGCCACTTGTCTGGGCTTCTCCTCCCTACTTCTTTTTTCTGACTGGAAGCAAAGGACTCTGAGGCTCCAGTGAAGGATAGAACCATGAGAAGCAGAAACCTGGGTCCCTGAATCACCATGTGGAAAAAAGCCTGCTGCTGCTAAATGGAAACATTGTTATATGGGTGAAAAATAAAATTCTATTATTTTAAGCCATTGAAATTTTGGAGTGTACTTGCTGCAGCCGTTACTGCTGCCCTAACTACTATAGAAGTTACCTCTAATCTGAGTTACAGCAAATTGATTAACATGGATCACATAATTTCAAATTACAAGGAATATTATACATTATTCTAGTTTCTCATTTTATATAGCAAGAGATATTCCTACAGAAGACTCAGGGTTACATACCTAATTAGTGATGAATTTAGGCCTAGAATCCTGAGCTTTCCTGCCCCAATACCCTTTTATGGGAGGGGGTTGTCATTCTGCTTTATATAGCAGTTACAAAAATCACCCCATGTAACTTTTTATTGACCTTAAGCCCATTGCTTTATAGGCAATGATCTGAGAACACTAGTGATGGTTTTCCCTATAATCACCTTCTCTGGGGTTGAAGACACATATTTTTCATCCAAATCTTTTGGTCTTAAGCTAAGAAGTATAATTCCTTGAACAGTTTCACATTTATTTTATTTTATCGGAATTATCTTAAAATATATCCTATGTCTACAATACCCTTTCTGAAATGAAGGCCCAGAACTGCCTAGTAGAAAGAATACTGGGCTATAAATAAAAATTATATTAAACTTGGCAAACATCTATGATAGGCTTATTATATGTAAACCTGTGTACTAGTCTTGACCAACTTGCATTCTCATGAAAAATGGTTGCTAACCAAATATTATCTCCAATTCTTCCACCTTCTAAAAGCATGGTAGAATTGTACTTCCTGATCTCCTTGGTGTTGGGTGGGGACCATGTGACTATTTGTATTCAGTGGGTTGTGAGTGGAAGCAACAAGTGTTATTTCCAGGACAGAGCAATCAATTGCTGGTAGACACTCTTTTTCTTCTGGCATAGATATAAGTGATGTTCAAGACTGTGACTGCTCTATCGGCCTGTGTCTCTCAATGGCAGTGTTGATCTTCCCTTCTAATGCATAGTGGACCTGTAGCAGGAGCAATAAAAAAAAATCTTTGTTGTTTTAGACTGTAGGAACTTTGAGATCATTACTTCAGCATACTCTATCCTGACTGAAATAATGGCACTTTTGACATTATCAGTGCGATCTTGAAAAATTCATTAAATCTCTTAGATGTCAAGTCTGCAATTTGAAAATTAACTGCTGCTTAGAGACTAAATTTTATAATGATTGTGGAAACCACTAGACTAGGAATCATAAGTCTGAGTTTTGCTACCTACCTGGCCACTAATTTGTAGAACTTTGGGAATGTATTCCTTCTCTAACTTATTCACAAAACATTTATTGAACACCTACTATGAATGAGTCCTAAAAGATAATGATGAGTAAAATATAGTTCTTTCCCTCATAGGAGCTCACAGGCGACATGCAGAGACATGCAGATGTAAATAAATATGATGAAATATGTTGAGTTATATAGTAGGGGTAAGTACAGATATTTATGAGAAGCTCGTGGAAGACAGTCAGATAAATGCACATCAGAATAAGGGAAGTATCATAGAGAAGACATTTCAGCTTGAACCTTTTCATTAAAAGAAATGACATTTTTTGCAGGAGAAAGAATATGTGAAAAGATATGAATTTTTTTTTAAAAAAAGATCAATTTCCTTTCTTTTCTCTCTAACACTCATATGTCTAAACCCTGGGTTTTTAATTTCTTGACAGGAGCAAGCTATGACTGGTCTGATATTTGTCAAGATATCTTAATGGCCCACTTTTTAAAAATCTAGTAATCTTTTGG
>NW_012152263.1:313185-314783 GCF_000956105.1 Propithecus coquereli | reverse complement strand
GTAACATAATATTTACCATTTGAATTACTTTTAAGTGTACAGTGCAGTAGCACTAAGCACATTCACACTGTTGGACAATCATCATCACCATCCATCACACAGTTTTTTCATCTTTCCAGACTGAAACTCCGCACCCATTAGACAAAGATTCTGCATTTCTAACAAGCTCCTAGTCGATACTGGTACTGCTGGTCAGAAGACCACACTTTTTGCATCAAAGCTCTGTACTATACTGAACTGTATTATTCTTTCAACATAATACAATAATTAGACATTTTCAGATATTTAACCCTGAATCAGTTAAAAATATTTCAGCAACCAAAAAATGTGAGAAAATATGAGACAAAAGTGTATTTAAATATAGTCAGTTAATAAATTATGCATATAGAACATAAACATTTATCGTTAGGTCTGTTGCTAAGAAGATTATCTTTTCAACAAATGTGTTCTCGCACTTGTGTAGAGAAAGGAGTATGATTTGTTTTTATTTGATTTTGCAGTACTTACCAGTAGATGGCAGTACATATTCAAGCTTATGGGGAGAGAGTTTGTGTAATCAAAGCCAAGTAACCCCTAACATTCAGGAAGGCAATCTTTCTCTAATGCTCCCCACACCAAATCCCAAGACAGAGTCATGGAACTCTTATTTGCAGAGCACCTTAATTTGATATTGGTTCTAAGTATCTTGTTTTTATTCAACTTGAATGTTAATAAATATTTTCATTTCAGCCAATCAAACACACCCTATGAGGTCAAATGAAAAATTGTAGTCAAGACAATAGTAGACAGAAATTTAGTTTACATCTGTACATTGGGTGTGTATGTAGGGGAGAATAATTCTCTTTAAGAGTAGATATCAAACAAAACACAAATCTGGAATTAGGGTAAAGCATATTCAAAAGCATCATTGCAAGTGTGGAAAGGGCTATTGTAACAGAGGGGGAGGGACTATTGCAATGGACTGTGATATCTGCCAGCATGCACAGGTTAAACGAAAAGAGTTTTTCTTTTATAGGAAGAAGTGAACAAAGCTAGGAAATAATAGGTGTGGAGAAGTGGGATGCAAGGGTGGCCGGCAAATTGGACAGTAAATCAGAGAGTGTGTTACCCAGACTAGCCTACTCTCCGGAGGTGCTGTTAAGGGGCTGTGTGCTGGCTCAGCTGGAAGGTGGTTCCAAAGTTCAGGGACCTGGGGGAAGGAGAAAGGCTTAACCAAAATTAGCTTAATAAGCATTTGGTTCTCATTGATTAGTGGGAGCAAGCACTTCAGCTATTAATGAGGCAAAGAATGAGAATTTGGAAGGTTTTGTCTGGCCATGTCATAGGTAAACCAAGGACACCATCCCTGAGTCTTAAGTCGTATAGTGAAGGCTGTTTTTTGTAGCAAGGTTTCTCCTAGGACACAAAAGAATGGGAAGATTTCTTTAACAACTCTGTTTTCCAGGATCACTGGATTCTGACAAACTTCCACATTGTCGTAGCTAAAAAGTATAAATAAGGGATGAATTTTTACAGTAATTCTTGCATTTATTCTATAAATATTTATTGGGAATTTGAGCAATGGGTAGGTGTGGGCTTTGGTTATTAAAGAGTCCACA
>NW_012152263.1:268929-309919 GCF_000956105.1 Propithecus coquereli | reverse complement strand
TGGGACCTAGAAAAAGAAGGTAAATTTGTTCTTCATCAAAATATCTAGCCCTACATACATTGTGGTCAGGGATAATCATGCAGGCTTTTTGCATATGTCTATGTCTTAAGGTAGTCTTAGACTATTAATTTCTAATGTCCACATAAAGGGTTTGTGTGTGGGGGGTGTGTGTGTGTTTCAATAATTAACCCAAAACTACAAAAAAAGATTAGGAGGCATATTGGTACATTAAAGAAGAACATACATGATGTGTCAAAGCATTTCTTGAAGTTTTCTGATGGGACAGCAAGCCTAAAAACAAATGCATTAATGATTTTTCTCCTTGGACATGAGTAACGATGATGTACAAAATCTAGATTTTGTTTACATTTATTTTAATTCTTCTAGTTATCAACACTTCAGTAAGGTGTGTTACACATACATAAGACCTTCTTGTGGTGATTCTTCTGGAGAATTAAGGGATAGGTACATAAAGGGAAAGAATGGCTGTGCTCATGTCACCTTCCATTGCAGCTGCCACTGCAGTAGCAGCACCATGTAGAGGATCTAAGCATCTTGGAGTATCAAGTGGTGAGCAAACATAGAGTAAATGATGGCCAGAGTTAGAGCTGAAAGCAGTAGAGAAAGTCATATCTTGTGTGGCAGAAACAGCCAAGGAGATGACTCAGGATCAGACATATGACATGCTCACTTTCCCCCAAATATGCTAGAGAAAGGGAGGCTAACATTCTACATTTACAGTGTGAAAGTGCCTGTCATATTCAGATGAAAGTTAGCACTTTTCAGTGGCTATAGTACAGGGTGTATGGGATGGTAGACCCAAAGCCTGGACATCAGCAGGAAAGGGACCTAAAATGTAGGGAGGGACCACACTGAGAAAAGCTAATGAGCTTCATGTTAATCCCACATGATAACTTAAGCTACAGAGGAACTTCAAACAAGGGAAATCATAATAAGATTTGTGTTTTGTAAAACGGTCTCCAATAAATGTACTGAAGGTGGATCAAAATAAGAAGTAAGTGGGAATCCAATGCAGACATCAACAGAATTTTGCTGTCGTATTTTCAGCAGCTGGTGCAGTATGTGGCTGTCAAGTTGCACAGGAATATTTGTGGAATGAAAGAATGGAGGCAGTGATGACCTGAACTACCTCAGTGTCTACGGGTTAGTGAGATGTTTAGGATATAAAAATAAATAGCACTTGGATCACTGATTGCATGTGGGATAAAAAGGAGACTAGCAATTTAAAAATGACTCAGATTTCTGGATTGGATGAATTCTGAAGGCATTAGCTGAAAAAGGGAAATCACAGGGAAAATAATTTTGCCTAATTGGAGTTTAAGTTAGCCTAGTTGGAGCTTGACTTCTTCATTTTTTAAATGAGGAAGGCAAAAAGAAAGTCTCTAAGTTATCAGCCAGCTCCAACAATTTATGCTTGATGATTGTAAACATTTAGTAAAAAAAATAAACTGATATGAAAGAAATTATTATTGGTAGAAACATTGGCTTCCAACAATGCAATATTATATTAATAACAAGGGCCCAGTTAGTGCTGAATAAAGAAAGATGATTATTTTCAGGTCCTTTCTTGACCTATTCTTTTTTTTTAATACAATCTAGTGTTTTGCTCATTATCTGTTCTTAGAGAGCATCCTACAGCTTACACATGTGCTTAGTTTATGAACTTACAGATGTTCCTTGACTTACAATGGGTTAACATCCAGATACATCCATTGTTGAACATAATGTTAAATCAAAATAAATTTAATATACCTAATCTATCTCTAAGAATATCATAGCTCAGCCTACCCTACCTTAGATGTGCTCAAAACAGTTACATTAGCCTACAGTTGAGAAAAATCATCTGGCAACACAGTCCACTGTAAAGTATCAGTTGCTTATCCTCATGATCATGTGCCTGACTGGGAGTGGCAGTTGCTACCACTGCCCAGGATAGAGAATATAGTACCAAATATCAACTAGACCCAGAAAAGATCAAAATTCAGAATTCAAAGTATGAATTCTACTAATGCATATCACTTCTGTATCATCATAAAGTTAAGAAATCGTAAGTTGAACCATCATAAGTTGGGGACTGTCTGTTCTATGATCTCATTCCATTTTGTCTTCTTTTGTTTTTCCTCATGATGTCTTTCTTGATATTATCTCATTTTTTTAAATCATTAGGTACACATTTGTGTTTTGATCCTGATTTTATTTCCATCTATTTTTTCTTAACTTTGAATTCTTTCACTATTCTTAAGATGTTAGCAATTCTACTTGTCTTGGCATCACCTGAAAAATGCAATGTTTTTACTATTAATTACATCCTTGAAGTTATTTATAAAAACAAGTGCACATCACTCCCATAGTGACAATAAATAATCAGAAAGTAAGATAATAAAACAATTCTTTCACATTAATAACGAATGTAAAACACATAAGGATAACTTTAATAAGAAATGCATGTGATATTTTACCTGAGGGACGGCAAGAAATGCTTTTATAAGTGAAGCAATGTACCATATTTCTGGATGGGAAAACTGAATATTATTAAAACAACCCAAGTGCCCATCAATCCATGAGTGGATTATTAAAATTTGGTATATGTATACAATGGAATATTACTCAATTATAAGAAATGACAGTGATCTAGAACCTCTTATACTTTCCTGAATTAAACTTAAGCCCATTATCCAAAGTGAGGCACCACAAGAATGGAAGAATGGACTCCACTTGTACTCGCCATCAAATTGATACTAACTGATCAACACTAGGGTGATCACATGGCAGAAATACTCTCCAAGGATTAGGGGGATTTGTGTGCGTGGGGGGTAAATCCGCAACTAAGGGACACGGGGAGCACTGTAGGGGGGAAGGGCATGCCTTTAACCCGCACTTGGGTGAGGGAAAGACATAAAGTGTAACCATAATGTTTGTACCCTCACAATACCCTGCAATAAAAAAAAAAAAAAACATCGATTTGTCTAAACTTAAATTGTTGGGTTAATGTAATTAAAATCCAATTCCAATTATATTATTTTTTTACCTTCATAAAATTATCTTCAAATTCTTCAGAACAATGCTCCAAAACAACCAACAAAGATAATTAAAAGAAAAAAGGTAGAACTCACTCATATTACAGTAATTAAATGGTATGTAACTAAACAAAAATTTGAAGTGTCTTAGGTTGGGTTCTCTAGACGCAGAGACTGCATTGAGTATTCATGTTCAAGTGATTTATTAAGAGTTTTCTCAGGAGAGGAAGGAAGCGAAGCAGGATAGGGAAAGGAAAGAAATTAAGCAACAATGTAGTTCAGATCATGTATTTTCAATGGGACAATATCACCTCCAAGGGAGTGAAAATGGGTTGTTGGGGGATGTATGAAAGATATTATAATGGTTTGTAGCCCTCTAAAGGACCACAGTATGTAAATAAACAGATAGATGTTCTATTTGTGATATAAAAATTTTATGGTGGTAGATGCTTAGGGAAAAAACTATATATAAAGTCCCTTTAGGGAAATAATAATGGAAAAGGGGGGCTGAGAAACACTGTTTTAGATAAAGTTTAGCCTCAACCCGATCTTAGAATGAGCTCTGGAGTACCAAAGTTTATTCTGTTTTTAGGAAAGGGAGTCTCATATCATCAGTCACTGGCCATGGGTCACCCTTGGAGGGAGAGGGCATAATTCCCAGGCACCTCCTGGTGAGGCAATTCCAATCATTGAAGTGTCATCCTATGGAGGAGGTGGCCTCTGTGAGTGATTAACAGTGGCATTCATAGCACCTGGAGGATGGGCAAACTGAACCGTGCATACTGTGGAAGGAAGAGATTTAGTACTCATTATTTTTACATGATATAATGCTTTCATAGAATCCTATAAAAATTCAACAAACTATTAAAAAACTAAAAAGAATTCTCAAGGTTGCTGGATATAAGATTCACATATAGAAATGTCTTCCTCTATACAGTGAGAAACTACTAGAAAAATGAAAAGTAAAATATTATTTTCAAAAATCTACAAAAAATCTGAAGTATCTAAAAACAAATCCAGGAAATCATACACATGATTTGGGGGAAAATTCGAAACCCTATTAAAGAACATAAAAGAAGACCTAGATAAAATATATTTATGAATAGTATGATTTAACCATTTAGCCAATCAAAATCCTATAGGGTTTTGGGAAATAATTAGCAAGTTTCCAAATGTCAATTTTAGTACTATTGAGAATAGTGAAAAACTAAGAAATACCTAACTGCCAATCAGTAAGAACTTATAAATAAATAAGGACACAGCCACATAATAGAATATAAAAAATAATGAGCTAAATAATGAGTAGATTACTACTATGCAGAGATGTCTAATGTATCTTAAGTGAAAAAAGACAGTTGTAGAATACACTTGTATGTGGAAATGGCTTTGGAATTAGGTAATGGTTAGAGGCTGGAAGAATTTTGAAAAGCAATATAGAAAAGCCTAGATTGGCTTGGATAGGCTTTTCGTAGAAATATGGATGTTTAAGATTGCTGGTAAGGGCTCAGGAAGACATGAGGAACATGTTTTTATTTTTCTTTTCTTCTTTTTTTTGTTTTCATCCAGTTTTTTAAGTTTTATTTTATTTTTAATTAACGAACAATAATTACATATATTTATGGGGTATGAAGTGGTATTTCAATACACATATACACCATGGAATGAGGCCCTGGATCGAGGCCGATAACTTCCCCCTCTCGAGCAGCTGATTAAATCCACATGCCAACCTTCTCCCTTATCACACTCTCACACTCTGGGCCACTATGAGTCTGCCCTAATCACTTCAGGACCAGGTACCAGACAACAAGGGATAGCCCTTATGTCCCTTATGTCCCAGAGTCTGAGAAATTATTCAAAGCAGCCAATCCATAGGGAGCCCTTGAAACCCAGCAAAGTCCTCCCCACCTGCCATATATAAACCTCCTCCTGAAGCTCCATCTTGGTGTTAGCTGTTGGCAGCTGCAACCTCTCATGTGGCTCTGCCGGCAGCGTTCTCTCATTTCAAGCTATAAATAACAAGAAGGTCCACCTTTCATCTGTCTAAGTATCAATGTATTGTATTTTGCCATCAAAAGAATCTTTAAATCTTATAAAACAACGTTATTGGAAACTAGAGGAAAGGAAATCTTTCTTATATATGGCAGAAAGTGTACTTGCATTGAGTCCCACGCTTGTTAAGTGATGCACTTGGATATACAGCTGAGATTTCCAAGCAAAGTACTGAAGACAAGCCTTGGTTTCTTCCTGCTGCTTGTAGTAAAATATGAGAGGAAAAGATAAATTGAGGAAACAACTATTAAGCAAAAAGAAATCAGAACTTAATGATTTTGAAAATTCCTAGCTTATTCGGATTGTGAAAGATGCTAAAATTAGGAAATTCACTGTCAGAAAAGCATGCTCTGAGGAAAAGCCAGGGCTCTAGGTGGACAACCTTTTGCTAATTCCTCTGAAAGAACAAAAGGTCACAGTATTCAGTCACACAGAGGACTTTCTGAGGAGATTAGAGGTCTGAATCATGGATCCCCTCAGCTATCTCAGGAAAAAACAAAATTAGAGATGAAATAAACCAGAAAAGGCCTGTGGCAAAGCCTCTTGTCTAATGGAATGAGTCCTCATAACATATATGGAAGATACACATGATTTTTTAGAATGTCATATCAGAAGAAACATTGCTAACTTTGCTTTAAAAGGACAGAGGAAATAAAATGAAATAAAGGTGTTGGACTCGCAAAACTCTACAGGCAAGAAGCAAGCCGATAAAACCATTTAGCTGCAAATACATACTACCCTTCATGAAAAACGAAAGATGACTCTTTGAGGGCAGAGCTGCTGGCCTAGAGGGATGAGCCTAAAGTCATAAAGGATATTCCAGGTCTAAAGACGTAATGGAGTTGGCCTTGCTGGATTTCAGAATTGCTTGAGAGCACTGACTCCTTTTTTCTTTTTCTTTTTTTGGATGGGATTATCTATAACTCTTATGCTATGTTAATCCTTCCATTATATTTTGGAAGCAGCTAACTTGTTTTCTAAGAATTTATAAGAGATGAACTTGGATATTTAGCTAAATAAAAATCTTTAACAAAGTGTTAAGGTGTGGCTTGGTTTCTTCTTGCTGCTTATAGTAAAATATGAGAGAAGGCAATGTGATGACAAAAAGAGATTCGAAGACACACTTTTTATTTTTTATTTCAGCATATTATGGGGGTACGGATGTTTAGGTTACTCATGTTGCCCTTGCCCATCCCCCCCCAAGTCCGAGCTTCAAGCGGAAGACACACATTTTGAAGATAGAGGAGGCAGCCACAAGCCAGGAAATAAGGACAGCATCTAGAAACTGAAAAAAGGCAAGGAAACAGATTCTCTCCTCAGAACTTCCAGAAGAAACCAGTCCTGCTAACTCCTTGACTTTAGCCCACTGAGACTAATTTGGACTTCTGACCTCCAGAGCTGAAAGAGAATGAATTTGTACTGTAAGTTTGTGGTAACTTGTTATGTTAAAAATAGGATATATATGCACATATATATATATATACACACACACATGCATCTCTATATATGTATATATACACACATACAGAAATAATATTTATGTAAAATACATTTATATGCTACTTAATATATCCCACACATTATGTTAAACATTCTGTACATTTTTTTATTATAACAAAAACCTGATTTAATTTGCATTTCTGTGCATCTACAGACTGTGTTGTATGTGTGTGTGTGTGTACACAACTAAAACTACAATCTAAAACTTAAGTAACTAGCCAAAATCAATTAGCCAAGATTTGACCCAGGTGACCCTTCTCAGGAGACTGTGCTTTTAACCATTAGGTGTAAATGTGATCTGGATAATTTTTTAAATATAGAAAAAAGAAGCCTGGAAATAAACATAATAAGATGTTAAGCAGTGTTATTTTGGGAGTTGGACACGATATACATATTTTCCTTCTTTCTACGTGTCTGTATTTCCTTTTGTATCAGGTATATGTTATTTTCATCATGTGAAAAATGAACATAATACAAAATTTAAGTTCTGTGTAGAACTGGATTTTATAGATATTTATGATTTTTAATTGTTCTTCAGATAATGGCTTTTATACTAGCCCCTTAAAGTAAGTTTTCACATAACTAAAGGGTCTGGATAGTGACATTTTTTCAGAATGACAAAGGATTAGAAGTTGACTATAAGATTCTTTAAATTAGATTGTGAAAGATGATGTATTTAACAGGATATGACAAAACCTGGGTCCACAAATAGAGATTTTGATGAATAAAAGGTACCACTTTCTCCTGACTTTGAGAGTCAGATTATTTTGCTTTAAAATGAGTGAGCAGGGTATGGGAGACAGAATTCTGAGGTGGCCCCAAGATTTTGATCTTCTGATATAGATTCCCTGTATAAACCCTTCCTCTTAATTGTGGGCAGGACCTGAGAATATGATGGAGCAGTTATTCTCTTGACTAGGTTTTGTTATATAAAACTGTTTGTCTTGAAGAAGTAATGGGCTCTGTTGTGGCAGCTTGGATAGGACCTGATAGTGACTTCTAACAGCCAAGAATGACCTCCAGCCAACAGTCAGCAAGAAATGTCTCAGTTCTACAACTACAGAAAATTGAATTATTGTAACAAACTGTAAGAGAGCTACAGATGAGAACACTGCCCTAGTTGGCACCTTGATTATAACCTGGTGAGACCTTGAGAAGAGAACTCAGCCAAACCAGACTTTAGCCTCTGACCCAAAGAAATTTATTATAACATGATAAATCCATGTTATTTTAAACTACTAAATTTGTGGTAATTTGTTATGCAGCAAGAGAAAACCAATATATGGCATAACCATCCTCCTGTAAGAAAGAGGAATATTACCCACAAGTATCTTAGCCTGGGGTGAGTCTTATTCCACCCTCTGCAGTTTAAGATTGTTGAGGTTGGTAACGGACTTGTACCCAAGGAATATTTCACTCTCTAAATATTTTCCTTTCCTTTCACGTTTCTCTCCTATAAAGGCTGAGTGTATAGAGGGAATTAAAGGAAACCATGATTGGGTGCCTACTACGTTTCTAGGACTATGATATATGTCTACTTTTTTTCTCATTTTATTCTCACAATACCATGAAGAGGTAGATCCCCATATCTTAGATGAGGAAACAGGGTCATAGATATCAAGTAATTTCTAAATGCAGTGTAGGTAGCAAAGGGCTCACTGCCAGGGCGCTGCTGACTTCTATTGTCTCTTCTCTGCGTGTTAATGTTACTTCCACTGCTCCCTGACATCCTCTTATAATTCCTCTACCATCTCTACAGCAAATAATGAATACCGATATGTGGCAGATAAACTGGCAATCTAATTTTTTCACAATTATTTTATATTTTTTTGAGAATAAAGTAAAGAAGTAGCACCTTTCTTAGTATATAGAAATAATTTGTGTAATTATACATTTTAAAATACCAGAAATAAATTTATTTATTTATTTGATTTTTCAG
Organism: Propithecus coquereli; assembly: GCF_000956105.1. NCBI lineage: Eukaryota > Metazoa > Chordata > Mammalia > Primates > Indriidae > Propithecus > Propithecus coquereli. The sequence continues at coordinate 301,393 of NW_012152263.1, read as the reverse complement.
GGTGGGCATCATACTATTAGCCTTACTTTTAGTTGGTTCAAAAGTACTACTAAGTGTCAAAATAAAATTTAATATGAAAGTACGTCCTCATGGCATGATGTAAGGTGTTTTCTCAGCCATCATCCGTGTTCCCAGTTGCCTTGAGATATTGTACTAGTCAAGGTGTCTCAGATTGTATTTTATGAACTTTTGTGTTTTCTGAGGGCTAATTTTTTTAAGTAATTTAAACATTTTTAAAAAATAATGCCGGTTAACATTTCAGGAAGGCTCAGAGACAGAGAAGCAATTGAAGTCAAGTCAAAAGTTATCAGCCAGAATGAAAAAGGGTCACAGACATTGGCTGCATTCTTTCCTTAGAGAGGGTTTCCTCAGGACGATGCCCACACTGCTGCCAATATTAATGAAATTGCTAAATCTGGAACACGACAAAGACTTTGAATGCCATTTAAGGAAGAGGATGGCAAAAAAAGTAGCCGTTAGTTGTAGATAAATGCTACCTATTGCTTCATTTGGCATTGTCGGTAATTATTTATTTTATGAGCACACACTTTTAGATATATTTTTAAAAATAAATTATTTAGTTACTCTTTGTATTGATGTGGTATGCGAAATGGACAGCCTGCCATTTTTTTGTAATCTACCAGAGTATAACTTTTGCTTTTTCTTTATTATGACACATTTTATTGTGTGCTAGAATTCCACCACTTCTCAGGAATTTTGTATAAATATTTATACTCATTTTCTAACCCCAGATTTCTTACATAAAAAGACATCAGGTGTTACATAAGTCAGCCTCATGCAACCACCGTTAAGTCCCTCACCTTTATTATTATCAACCCTAACCATGCCTTTTCAAACTCCATCTAGGCTTGCCATCTGTCCCCGATCTCAGACTCTTAAAGAACTTGTGGACAACACTAGAGGAGGATAATGGACCAGAGTCCAGAGGATGTTAGACTTACCAAGTGAGAAGGAAGCTGAAATAACAGATCCCATGGTTAGTGGCAGTGTTCAGAACTAAATACATATGTGCATAAGCAGAGACAATATGGTAACAAAAAGCCCTGGACTGGGAACCCATGGATCTGGATTTTAGTTCTGATTCTACAGCAGCATTAGCAAGCTAAGCTGCCATAACAAAGAAACCATAAAATACAGTGGCTTAAGCAAGATAGAATTATTTTCTTCTCTTACTTAATAGGTCATAAATGAATGGTTTATGTTGATAGGGTGGCTTTGTGATTTTCAACATATGCTTTCTCAGATTGCTCATTTTATCACTATTTTTAAGTTAGCTGAAAGGGAGAAGGAAAAGAAACAGAGCAAGAGATTTTGTGTTTAAGAAAATAATCTGAAGTTGTACATATTATTTCCATTTAACTCCTATTGGCTAAAACCTAGTTATATAGTACAGTTCTCCCACACTGCACACCTCCAAGGGACATCATTTAATTGTACTTCTGCGGGCATGATGCTTCCTGGTCTTGTGCAGAATAGTGGTCCAGGCATGACTGATGCCAGTGCAAGAGAGTTGTGGTAGGTAGAATATCCCCCCCATGAGTTTTGCCCCCAGTGTTATGCCAGTGAATATGTTTCATTATATCACAAAAGGGCTATAATTAATGTTACTAATCCAGTGACTTTAAAATTATTCTAGATTATCTGGTTGGTCCTAATCTAACCACAGGAGCCCTTAAAAGCAGGATTCTTACAGAAGTGGAAGTCAGTGATCCAAAGCATGAAAAGGATTCAACATACAATTGTTATCTAGAAGGTGAAGGGGCTACGGATAAAGGAAACAGAGACCTCAATTTTAACAGCCACAAGGAACTAAATTCTGCAAACAATCTGAATAAGATTGGAAGCATATTCTTCCCCAGAGCCTCCAGGTAAGAGCTCAGCCCAACCACCACCTTGATTTAGGCTTTGTGAAGACCTGAGTCAATAATCCAGTTGAGTCTACCTGGACTTCTTATTTATACGACTGTGAAATAATAAATGGGTGCTATTTTAAGCTAATGCATTTGTGATAATTTGTCAGGGGAGTAATAGAAAACTAATTAAGAAAATTTTGAGATGTAGACTCTAGCTATGAAGCCACATGCCAAGCCAAGATTCAGAAGTTTCTATTATTAGAAGGAAGCAGAAGAGAATGTGTACTGGGGCTAATCCGTGGACTCTTCTGCAGCCAGTGTTTGTAAGATTGTGGCCTCAGGTTATTCATCTGTGGAAGTTTGATCTAATCAAGGGCTCTTCATGGTTCCTTTTCCTGTGATTGATATTATTGCTACACTAAGGATATAGCATGGACCGTCTTTCTATGTGGACTGTCCGGCATAGAGTATCTGAGCAGACATCTCGTCTTCTATTTGCCCCATGGACATGCCTGCTTACCCTGGGCAGCTCGATTCTTTTCCTCTCTTTGCTTCAACGTGCCAACATGCCACAAATGTGGTTAAGTGAAAAGTAAAAATAAAAACAGTGATAATAGCTAAAACAATAGGATACATTTCCTGAGCTAAGTGAGTAGGCATAATTTTTATAGACTTAAGGGTGCTCCATTTCCAAAGATGAAGGTGAAATTCAGGGTGATATTTTAAATATAGAAGTGATTCCGATAAGCCTACCTTTCATGGCTGATCGCTAGCTCCTGTGGTAAGGTCACTAGAAACAGTAGTGGAAGAGGAAGGCAAAGCCAGAGGAGGAAGCAAGAGATGAAAGGAGAAAGAGAAGAAGCTGATTTAAGCTTTCAGCTAATTTTTCTTTTCACAACTATAAGGAAAAACAACAATGTTTCACATGCATACAGAAGAGTAGAATTGTAGTTACCAAGATTAAAAACAGAATTTGGATTAAGCTTATTTCTTCTTTTCAATCACTTTTCTCCTCAAGCCTAGACCATGATTACCATGTTCATCTCTATCCAAGGCACACGCACACACACACACACATACGCACACACAAAGAAAAGAAAAAGAAAGAAAGAAAAAGGAAATAAGGAGGTTAAATTAAGAGTGGCAGAGTATAAAAGAATATAAAGTACAGTAAATTTCTCATTAGATCTGATGCAAATTCATGTTTGACTCCAAGGCATAAAAGTCATTGATTATTTTCAGGACCAGGTAAGTCTGCTCTCAGAAGCTGCACCCAGAGGTATAACGGATCTCCAACATATGGTAACAGATGATTAAGTGATAATGTCTAAGGTTATGACTTTCCCTACCACTAGCTTTTGATTTTGTTTTTGTTCCATTTAAAATCGTGTAAGGTCTTAATTTTCTTCGATAAAGGTTTACTTAAGAAATAAAACTCATTAAGCTCTAAAAGACTCATAAAAATTCAAGTATACCTTTCCTCTGAAATGCTAACTAAATTTCAAGTAATGCAATAAAGCACAATTAAGCTTTTTTTGTTTTCAAGTATCTTGGTAATTGACAGGTTTGGAGTTGAGTTTGTTTGTTTGATTTTTCTTTTTAAGAATCCAATGAGTCAGAAATTTCTTTAAGAAAACATGGCCCTCTATTATTTTAAGGCAAACTCATCATTTAAGAATTATGAAGAGCCACTGGTTTAGAAAAGTTCAATGTTATATTATTTTTAATGTCTTTTTTTCCCCCCAAAATCACATGGGACTCAGTTATAAAGTAGTAGAGTTAGAAAAGATAAAAAAATCAGTATCCATTATTTTATTAGGGTTGGGACTGGATGTTTTTGCAAAAACCACTGAGGAGGCTGCTGTGGATTGAACTATTTGCCCCCAAAGATGTTGAAATCCTAACCTCCAGTACCTGTGAATATGACCTTTGGAAACAGGGTCTTTGCACATGATCAAGTTAAGATTAGGCTATTAAGATGTGCCCTATCCAGTAGAATTGTATGCTTATAAAAAGGAGATATTTGCACCCAGAGACAGACTTGTGTAGACGTGAGATGATGTGAAGACAGAGGGAGAATGCCATTTGTAGCCAAGAAACTCATGAGCCACTGGAAGCTAGGAGAGAGGCATGGAACAGACTCACTCTCAAAGCTCTCAGAAGAAACCAACCCTGTTGCATCTTGATTTTGGACTTCCAGTCTCCAGGACTGTGAGACAGTAACTTTCTGTTGTTTCAGCCACCCAGTTTGTGGTATTTTATTAGGAAAGCCCTGGGAAACAAAGATAAAGCCCAAGGCAACTTGCATATGGGAAGGTGGTCTATCACCCTTTACAGAGGCTTTTCAATATTGCGGAGATGCCTTACTCCCTATGCCCCTGAAGGTCTCCTCAATTTGAGAACACCAGTAGAGGTCCACCTATAACACTTGTATCTGGTATGAGCGCCATTATTAGTAAGTACTTTACACAGAGCCTATTGTGAAATAACTGGATTCTTCACCCTCCATTCCTCTCTTCTTCCCTACTCTCCATTTCTTTCTGTCATTCTTTTTCATACACACACAAAACATCCGCACAGAACATGAATCAGGTTTCACTGGAAGAAGATAGTACTTTTACCTATCTCTTCCTGTGATGTTGATGACTCAACTGTCTCCTGAAAAGAAACTTACATTAAGTAATAGGGAATCCAACTTACAGATATTTTCCTCTCTTTAATAAAATTAGACATAAAATGGAAATAATTAATATGTTCTTGAGCAGAAATGCTCAAAATAAAAGATATCAGTTGTCTTTTAGTTAATTCAAAAATATACCACATCTTTTTTTCCCCTGGAACTATAAAAATTAATTTTAAAAAGTTTAAATGAAAAAATAAGTAAGAATGGCCAGGGAAATTGTGGAAAAGAAGAGCCATACATTCAAATTACCGTAAATTTAATGGCTTAAGACAACACGAATTTACTATCTCACAGTTTTTGTAGGGCAGAATTCCAGATATGGCATAGTTGGGTTCTCTGCTTGGTGTCATAAGTTGAAATCAACATGTTGGCTGGGCTATCTTGTCATCCTGAGCTTGGGGTCCTCATCCAAGCTCCTTCAGGTGTTGGCAGAATCTGGTTTCTTGTGATTGTAGGACTGAGGTCTCTATTTTCTTGCTGGTTGTGAGCTGGTGTTTGTTCTCAACAACTAACGGTTACCCACATTTTTTGTTCTGTGTCTCCCTCTATCTCTTTTTAATTTCAGTATATTATGGGGGTAAAAACATTTTGTTTACAAGTAATGCCTTTGCCTCGCCCAAGCCGGGGCTAGAGATGTGTCCTTCCCCCATTCAGTGCGCACCACATCCATTAGTTGTGAGTTTACCCATCCCCGCCCCCTCACCTGACCACACCCAGTGAATATTACTACCATGTGAGCACCTTAGTGTTGATCAGTTAGTACCAATTTGATGGCGAGTACATGTGGTGCTTATTTTTCCATTCTTGTGATATCTTATTTCAAAGAATGGGCTCAAGCTCTATTCAGGATAGTATAGGAGGTGCTAGATCACCATTATTTTTGTAGTTGGGTAGTATTCCACAGTATACATATGCTACATTTTATTAATTCACTTATGTATTGATGGGCACTTGGGTTGTTTCCACATCTTTGCAATTATGAATTGTGCTGTCATAAACATTCGAGTGCAGATGTCTTTATTATAGAATGTTTTTTCCCCCCTTTGGGTAGATGCCTAGTAGTGGGATGACTGGATCAAATGGTATTTCTATTTTTAGCTCTTTGAGGTATCTCCAAATTATTTTCCACAGGGGTTGTACTAATTTGCAGTCTCCCTCTCTCTTTAAAACTGGTCATGAGGAATCTTCTCTTGCTTTCAATCCTTTTCTTCAGAAAGAGCCTAGTCCCTTTTAAGGGCTAACGTGGTTAGATCAAACCCACCTTTTGGTTTTCATAATCTTTTTCTTAAGGTCAAATGTTCCTTATAATGTAAACTAATCAGGGGAGTGATATTCCATCATAATCACCAATGATGAAATTTTATGCTCAAAAAGTTAGGGATTTATACAAAGGCATGTGTCATTGACGCTCATCTTAGAATTCTGCCTATCACCAAGCACAAGGATATTAATTGGAATACAATTTAGGATGACAGAAATACAGCCACACAATGGAATGCTATGCATCTACACAGCAAAAGGTATAAAGTACTTCTCTATGTACTGATATAGAAAGACACATTATTAAATGAGGAAAAAATATCAGGAGCAAAACAGCACATAGGCTATTTATCTTTGTGTAAGACTTGGAGAAAATAAGGGTTTACATTTATTTGTTTATATTTGCATATATTTGCATAATACACCATTGAAAGGATATTCAAGAAAGTGGTTAACTATTGGGCATAATTGTGGGGGTGGAAAATGGGTGGATGGAGACGGGTGGAGGTAAGAGCTCTCAATGTGTGCTGTTTCTATTATTTTGATTATTGAGCAATTCAACTATATTAGCAATTAAAACTAGAATTTAAGAGATATTAAATGAGGCAAATATTTATTTATACCCAATATGTGTAGTCCCCTGCTGGATGGAGAGTAAAACATGTTTAGAGTCCAGCTTCTGTTCTAAAGTAGCAGACAGTGGGAGAGTTGTCAAAAGTCAAATCCAACATTGACTACAATTCAAATATGAGAAATGTCATAACAGAAAAATTAGCAAAGGATAAATCTACTTTGTGGATTTTAAAGGAGAAAGTGATTCTACCAAGTGCCTGTAACCTAGTTCTTTAGTTGGATATATCCTCCTACTCAGCCAGGCTGCCTGCCAGAGAGGGCAGTTTGGATCATTGTCTATTGATCTGTGTAATTCAAACTTTCTCATTTAAAGAACTAGGAGAAGTATTACATTCCTCAAATTTCATTAGACATAATTAGATCATTGATTTCTACATATTGATTAGAAGACAATATATAGGCTAATACTTTAAAAAATAACTTCTTGTAAACCATTAGTCTGTGTGAAAGTCAGAAAGTTGAATGAGTTTTCTTAATTTTTGTTCTGATTGCTGCACAAAGAAGGGTTGTTGGTAAAATGTAAACAAGACACAAGAAATGCTTGTCAGATAATTAGACTATCCAAACTCTCCTTTCCTACTTTTCTTCTTTTCTACTTTCTCAAATATCATTACTATAGCCTGAATTTCTTTTTTGATTATTTTAAATTCCTTGTATCCATTCCTATTTTGAGAAATAGCAAAATACGTACACTTTTATTAACCTATTTTTATGTGAAAAAAATTTTTAGGTGACCTGCTTCCACATTTCACCCAAAACTCTACTGAAATATCAGCTCCTCAGTGAGAGTTTCTCTAAAATAACCCCACTCCCCTACCTTAGTACCCTATCTACTTACCTTGATTTTTTTTCTTTTCTAGCACACACCTGTGAAACTATGACATTTATATGATTACCTGTTTACTGTCTATCTTCTCCATCACAACTTATACTCCATGAATAAAGCAGGGTCTTTGTTCTGTGTCCAGCATGACTAGAACAAGGTTTGGCTTAACAGGCATTCAAGAAAATACATATCGAGTGAATAACCAATTTATTGAAGAATAAACTCTACTCATTGGCCTCAAATCAGCTATGTTAATTCTCACTTTTCCTTTCCTTAAGGAAGTATGTTGCAAGTATTAAAAGAACAAAAGCTCGGTGCATCCTATCTTGCCAGAAGCTGCCCCTTTCTGGAAGGCAAATCATCAGGCCACTGCCTAGCAAATGTCCAAAGGGGAATAAGATGCCAGTTTTCCTTTTTGGCAGAGTAATATATCAAAAAATAAATATTTGGTCTTTGTCCCCAGTTTCTGGCCCAAAGCTCCCTAAAATCCTTGCAATTTACTGTCTCTTTTATGCTAATAAAATGACTCTTGGGGGCCCCTAGATAGCCTAAGAATAGGAGTTGGTCTCCAGAAAAACGAAGCATGTAATTAGGGGGTTAGCACTTTTCAGCACGGTACCCTATCTCCAGGAACGAGAGAGAGGTGGAGATTGAGTTCAATCACCGATGATCAATGATTTAATTAATCATGCCTAAGTAATGAGGCCTTTATTTATTATTGACAATGGGGTTAGGGAGCTTCTGTGTTTGTGAACACATCAATGTGCTTGGAGGGTGGTGTGTCTGGAGAGGACATGGATGCTCTGCACCCGCCCCCCACCCCCAACACCTCGTGCTATGTGTCTCTTCCATTTGGTTGTTCCTGAGTTGTAGCCTTTATAATAAACTGGTAATCCTAAATAAAGTGCTTTCCTGAGCTCTGTAAGTTGCTCTAGTGAATTATTATACATGAGAAGGGGGTTGTGGGAACTCTCAAATTTGTAGTTGGCTAGGCTACAAGCGTGTGTAGCCTGGGTACCCCACTTGCAGCTGGCATCTGAAGAGGGGGCAGTTCTCTGGAACTGAGCCCTTAGCCTGTGGGTTCTGTGATAACTCTGGATTGTTAGTGTCAGAAATGAATGGAGTTGAACTTGATTGGAAGTTGGTGTTGGAAGATTAGAGAATGGAAAAATAAACAGCATTCAGTGTCAGAAAAAGCCACACATGCAGCGACCCCAGTCTTTGTGGGTGCTTTCTTTTGAAGCATCTCCTCTCCTGCTTGAGGAAGCCCCACTTCCCCTTGCATTCCTTTTCTAATTGCATAACTCCTATTTGGAGAAATTCCTCAAAATTTTCCCTACACTTCTACTTGAATACGTCAGACTAGGTGGTTGTGTAGGGATGATGGTTGGGTAAGTCCTGGGAGTATGGTTTTAAGTACCTTCTTTTGAGTGAACTTTGAAGTTTTAGCTGCAATTCCAAGACAACATAAAAGGTCCCAATCTCCACTCTGACATGAACAAATGAATGTTTAAACTAGTCATTGTGTATGTTTGATTTTGTTGATTAACATTTTAAGGTCTGAAAGACTTTTACTCAGGAGAATGTCGCAATCCATCCTAGGACCAACTAGACATCTGACTGGTATCTGGAAGATCAACACTAACATTCTCAAATGATCATCTTTGGAATTCTTGGAACTAACCATAAATTATAATTAGCTCACAATAAAAGACAAATATTATTTTGTTTTTAAAATCAACTACAGCATAAAACCTGTTGACAAGGTAGAGATGTAACCAAAACTTGCAATTATATAATAATTCCAAGAAACTATTAAATTGAGCTCTTATCATTTTGGAAGCAAATGTAAAGTAGGTAAGGATACTATGCTACTTCAGCCATTTTTGTCTTAATAATAAGAGACCTGGCCTGCTTCACAGAATTGATATATATGTTAATAGAATTTTTAGTCCGATCTCTTTTATAAGAGACACTAAAGGCCAGGATAAAAAGATTCTTTAATAGCAGTTTTACAGAAGGTACAAAGGATAATAACAAATATTACCATAAATGAGTGCTTGATATATTCCAGGCATTATACAAAGCACTTTACATATGTGATCCAATTTGATATTCATAGAAATCCTGTGAGTTGGTAGTTGTTATTGCAATGTATGGATGGATTTTGCAGTGGTTCACAAAAATTATACAGTTTTCCCAAGACCACATGGTTGATAGCTGGTGGAGGGTCTTGCCTTGATGTTGGTGGGTGCTGACTGATCAAAGGTGGTGGTTGCTGAAGGTTGAGGTGGCTATGGCAATTTCTTGAAATAAGATTATAATGAGGTAATCTTCACATTGATTGACTCTACCTTTTCGCAAAAGGTGTATCTGTAGCACATGATGCAAGTTGATTGCATTTTACCCACACTACGACTTCTTTTGAAAGTGTAGTCAATCCTCTGAAACCATGCTGCTGCTTTATCAACTAGTCCGTGTAATATTCTAAATTCTTTTTTGTCATTTCAACAATGTTCACAGCATCTTTACCAGGAGTAGACGCCATCTCAAGAAACTACTTTCTTGGCTCATCCATAAGAACTCCTCATCCATTCAAATTTTATCATGTGATTGCAGCAATTCAGAAACATCATCAGGCTCTACTTCTAATTCTAGTTGTCTTGCTATGTTCACCATCTCTACAGTTATTAATACTTCCTCCACTGAAATCTTGAATCCCTCAAAATCATCCATAAGAGTGGGAATCAACCTCTTCCAAACTCCTGTTAATGTTGATACTTTGACCTTCCACTATGAATCAGAAGTGTTCTTAATGATATCTAGAATGGTGAATCCTTTCTAGAAGGTTTTCAATTTACTTTTCATATGGCTATTCAGTATTCTTAGCACTATTTATTGAATAGAGTTTCCTTTCCTCAGTATATGTTTTTATTGACTTTGTTTAAGACCAGTTGGCTGTAGATAGGTGGCTTTATTTTTGGGTTCTCTATTTATTCTATTGATCTATGTGTCTCTTTTTATACAATTACCATGTTACCTTGGTTAATATTGCCTTGTAGTATAATTTGAAATCAAGTAATGTGATACATCCAGTGTTTTTCTTTTTGCTTGCAGTTGCTTTCGTTATTTGCTTGCAATTGCTTTTGCTATTTGGGCACATTTTGGTTACGTATGAATTTTAGGATTTTTTTTCTAACTCTGCGAAAACAGTGTTGGTATTATGAGAGGAATTGAGTTGAATCTCTAGATTGCTTTGGGTAGTATGGTCATTTTAATTATAATGATTCTTCCAATCATGAGCATGGGATATTTTTCCATTTATTTTTCTCATCAATAGTTTGGTTTGTTTTTGTTTTTATAGTTTCTTGACTTATGATGTTAGGCTGTTAATTTGTGATCTTTCTATATTTTTGATGTAAGCATTTAATGCTGCAAACTTCTCCCTTATTACTTCTCTTGCTTTCTTCCTGTATCCCAGAAGTTCTGGTATGTTGTGTCTTTCTTTTAATTTCAATACATTTTTTGATTTCTGTCTCAATTTTGTCATCAACCCAAAGATTGTTAATGAACAAGTTATTTAATTTCAATGTATTTGTATTTGTATAGTTTTGAAAGTTCCTCTTAGAACTGATTTCCAGTTTTATTCCACTGTGATCTGAGAAGATAACTAATATGATTTCAATTTTAAAAAATTTATTGAGACTTGTTTTGTGGCCTAACATATGTGCTATCATGGAGAATATTCCATGTGCTGATGAGAAGAATGTATATTCTGTCATTGTTGGGCAGAATGTTCTGTAAATGTTTGTTAGGTTCATTTAATGTGAAGTCCAATTCGTGTTTAGTATTTCTTTATTGCTTTTGTGTCTCAAAGATCTGTCTATTGCTGTCAGTAGGGTGTTGAATTCTCTAACTATTATTGTATTATTATCTATCTCTTTTCTTAGGTATACTAAAATTTGTTTTATGAAATTGTGTGATGTGATGAAATTGTCTGATGTTGGGTGCATATGTATTTAGTATTATTGTATCTTCTTGTTGAACTGATCCCTTTATCAATATATAATGACCTTCTTTGTCTTTTTATTCTGTCGTTGGTTTAAACTCTATTTTATCTGATATAAGTATAGCAACTTCTGTTCACTTTTGGTTTCCATTTGCATGAAATATCTTTATCCACTCCTTTATCTTCCATCTATATGTTGTTAGTAGTAATTGGGTTTCTTGCAAGCAGCATATTATTGGATCATGTTTTTTAAATCATTCTGTTGATCTCTCTTTTATGTGGGGCATTTAATCCATTTACATTCAAGGTTAGTATTGATAGGTGAAATTTTTTTTCCTGCCATTATGTTATTTGTTATCTACTTGCTTTGTATCCTCATTTGTGTAATTGGTTTATGATACTTGTGAGTTTTATATTTTTGTGTGCTTTCATAATGATGGGTATCAACCTTTCATTTTCATATTTAGAATCTTCTTGAACATTTCTTATAGGGCCAGACTAGTGGTGAGAAATTCCTTCAATGCTTGCTTGTCTGAAAAAGACCTTATTTGTCCTTCTCTTATGAAGCTTATTCTAGCAGGATACAAAATTTATGGCTGATGTTTTCTTTTTTTTTTTCTTTAAGAATTCTGAAAATAGGACCCCAATCTCTTCTGGCTTATAAGGTTTCTGTTGAAAAGTCTGATGTTAGTTTGATGGTATCTTCTTTATAGCTTTTCTAAACACTTTTCCCTTCCTGATTTTACGATTTATTCCTTTATGTTGACTTTAAATAGTTTGGTCACTATATGTCTTGATGAAGTTCTTCCTACAGTGTATTTCCCTGCAGTTCTCTGAAGCTGTTGTATCTGGATGCCTAAATCTCTAGCAAGACTAGGGAAGATTTTCTCAGATATTTCCTCAAATACTTTTTCCAGACTTTTTGCTTTTTCTTCTCCCTCAATTCTTCTTCTTCCGCAATTCTTACATGTTTTACGTAATCCTGCACTTCTCAAAGGTTTTGTTCACTTAAAAATTTATTTTTCCTTGTTTTTATCTGACTGTATTAATTCAAGAAATCTGTCTTCAAGTACTGATAGTTTTTCTCTTGCTTGGCCTAGTCTATTGTTGAAACTTCCAACTGAATTTTGGAATTCCTTCAATGAATTTTTTATTTCCAGAAGTTCCGCTTGATTTTTTTTTTTAAATCTGTCTCTTTGGTAAATTTATCATTCATAACCTGAATTGATTTTCTGATTTATTTTATTGGTTTTCAGATTTCTCTTGGATCTCTTTGAGCCTTTTAAAAATCATTATTATAAATTCTTTATCTTGCATTTCAAAAGTTTCAATTTTGTTAGGATCCATTGCTAAAGTGTTAGTGTGATCATTTGCTGGTGTCATAACACTCTGTTTTTTCAGTTTCAGAATTACCAATATTAGTGTTTTTTTTCTCACTTGGACAAATTATCTCTTCTTAATATTTTTGAATTTACTTTCTTTTGGATAGGATTTTTTTGCTCCTCAGTGTTGTGACTATAATATATATTGCAATAGGGTCATTGGGTTTTTGCTTCTGGGTGCTTTCAGTGGCAAAGAGTCTGTATGAATTCCTTGGTTATAGATGGCCTTAGTGTGGTAGCTTTCTCAAAATGCTGGTTGTAGTAGTAATGTTGAGCATGTGAGCAGGCTCACAGCCTCCTGAGAGACCAGGAGAGGTCTCAAGAAGCTGTTCTCATCTTTCAAGTGCTGTGATCGTGTATAAGCAGATTTTGTATTGGGTTGTGCAGTTTGACCTCCAGGCCAGTAGGTGGTGCTTTCAGGTAAGAGACAGCAATAACAATTGGGTTTATGCTTGATCTTTGTTTGCCAAGGGAAGCTGTCAGTTGCCACAGGCAATAGGCTAGTCTGCATAGTGGCTTGAGTTTCCTACTCAGCCCCAGAGGGCTGTACTGGGAAAGTCTATCCTTGGGTCCCCCAGTGGCATACAGAAGTACTAACCCTGACAGGGGTGGTGAGGGAGCTCCTGGTAAAATACGCTGAGGTCTTTGCAGGAGAGGGAAGGGGGGCTCCCCCAGTGCCACAGCCTTGACAGGCAGGTGTGGGATCTGTTTCCCTGTCACCTGCCATCCTGGCACTTGGGAAGCTCAGTTTAGTTAGACACTGCTGTCTATCTCCAGGCTGCAATGTAACAGAGTTGCAAAAGATGCCTGCCCCGTGACTCACCACCAAAATGTCTGTCACGCAAAACCTCCTCCTTTAGCCCAAAACACACAGCTCCCTGGCTCTTCTACTCTCTGCTGAAGGGACACTGCCACTCCGTGCAGAGAGGGGGAGGGGACCTGTCTATTGCCCAAGCCTGGGCTCAGTGGCTACTCTATCAGTGGGGATGCAGTCACCCCTAGAAGTCCCAGAAAGGCTATCTTCAGGGGTGCCTGTGCCAACTTCCCTTGTGAGCAGCCATGGCTGTGTCTGCAGCAGTAAGGGAATGGGGCGGGGCAAGCCTCCTCTCTATGCCTGGGCCCAAGCACCAAGGTAGCTTGGCTGGTGGGATGGAATTATATTCCTCCCTTGCAGAGCTGAGCACAGCCTTTGTGTCTCTCTGGAAGTGTTACAGTCACGCCCTGCCTACAAGAAGGGAGCTATGGGACTCAGGAAAGCATGTACTCTGGTTTTCTTTGTCCCAAAGGGTGACACTCTTGCTGTGCTGCACTCTCCCAGCCCTTAGGAGCAGCCCTTCCTGACGCCTAGACCTCTGAGAACCCTGACGGTCCCTTGTGTCCAGCCAGCCGTATGCTGCCATCCTCCAAGTAGGTACTAGTGAATCTCAGTGGGTGATCCCCTATGTGGAGACTTAAGGGCTGAGGGCCTCTAATGGCTGTAACCTCCGTGTGGTGCCTGGCTGCTGCTGCTGAATTCTGGCAGGAGAGCAAGCAGCCTGGCACGAGTTCACAGTCTGGTATGATGCCCTTAAGCAATTCCCAAATTGCCACCCTTACCAGTATTTGGTATTTACAAGGGCAGGGGAGCTCTCCAGCAGTTTGAATGCTGGCAGTCTGCCACAGGAGCAAGCGGAGTCAAAACACCCCCACCTACCCTTTCCATGCTATACCAAGTCCCTCAGGGTTCCTAGCTAATATCTGCCAGCCTCTTGCTTCCTTTATTTTTTATGCCGCTACTTCTTCCCATGAGTTCTTTGCTATGCTCCAGCACTCTCCCCTTGATATTCTATTTGAGTTATGATTATTCACTTGTAACTTTGGTTCTTCTTTCTGAGGAGAGCTGGAATTTGATATCTCTAGTCAGCCATCTCGAAGAAAAAAAAATTTCCAGCTTTTGATTTAAAGTGAGAGATATATAACTCTTTCTTTCACTTGAACACTTAGAAGCCATTGTAGGCTCACTAATTGACCTAATTTCAATATTGCTGTGTCTCTGAAAATAGGGAGGCCCAAGAAGAGGGAGAGAGACAGGAGAATGGCCAGTAAGCGGAGCAATCAGAAAATGTACAACAATTATTAAGTCTGCCATCTTACGTGGGTGTGGTTTGTGGCTCCCCAAAATAATTTCAATAGTAACATCAAAGATCCCCACTGATCACAGATCACTGTTACAGATATAATAATAATAAAGTTTGAAATATTGTGAAAATTATCAAAATATGACACAGAACTATGAAGTGAACTCATGGTGTTGGAAAAATAGTGCCCATAGACTTATTTGATGCAGGGTTGAGACAAACATTCAATTTGTAAAAAATGCAATATCTGCAAAGTGTCATAAAGTAAAGGATAATAAAACGAGGTATGTCTGTAATTAAAAGTTAAAAAAATATCTTTTAAAAATTAACTTTATTACTTTCAAGTAACCTAATACGGGTTAGCAAAAAATTGCATAGAAAACCTGCTAAGGAACCTGCTTTAAGAAACGGAAGACAGTAAATTAACAATTATGCTATTGATTGCTTTTATGTAGAAAAATGATTCTAAGAGCTTTAATTAATTCTTTTAAACCACATAAACATTTCCCCTGCAATCCTTTTAATACTCTTCTTCACCTTTAAAAGCTTGACTTTTTTCTTTGAAATTCACAAGATAAATTTCACTCTAGTCTATGACTGAATAATTATACATTTTTAATGTGTAGAGTCTGAAATAATGTGATTCCTGTAGTAAAACTGAAATTTTAAAATATTTGGTATATAAAAATTATTCTATGAAAGTTTTAGCTCATTTTCCAGTGTGTTTCTTTTAAAATTTTAAACATATTAATCATAGTATGATAAAAATTGATTTACAAAAGGTGAATATCAATTGATCTTGAAATAGGGCAAGTCTTTAAGATCCAGGATATGGATAATGTTTGGTACCAGCATGGCATTCTTTTAATTCATAATCTGTTGGTAACACAATAATTCACTTATCTCTAAAAGATTAATTAAAATTCTCTTAGAGTTTCTTCCTTCCTGATTTCTTTCCATAAATATGTATTGATGACCAGTTATGTGCCAGGCACAATGTTTGATGCCATATATACAATGATGAGCTAAATGGTCCCTGAACTTAAAGAATACCTGCTTGAGTTCAAACAGAAAGATAAGTAAATAGCCAATAACTAGCATTAGGAAAAGTACAAAAGATCTACATAAAGGTGCTATTAAGGGGGCTTCTAACCTGAGGAAGCGGGAAGTCATAGACATCTTTCTCAAACGAATGACACCTGCTTTGAGACTTGAAGGGCTATAGAATACATATTTGCCAGGTAATATGGAAGAGGAAGAATATTTTTGATAGGTTCAAGGTTAAAAGGCTTAGAAGTCAGAGCGAATGAAAGAATGTGGAACATTTGAAAAACTAAAGGTAGTTTATCATGGCTGCAGTTTAGAATATGAGTGGGGTTTTGGCAATAGTTGAGGCTGCAGTTCTGAGCAGAGGCAAAATCGTTATGACCTTAAGATGTATCTTAGGGCTGGATATATCATGGATAAATGTGAGGACAAAGGTTTCAATCCTGGCTCTGTCATCTGTTGGCTATGAATTTTTGTAGCTTACATAACAAGCTGACTCATTTTCATCATATCTATAATGTTATTATAGTAGAAGCCCTCTTAAAAAGTAAGTTAAAAATGGGAAATCGGCTGGGCGCGGTGGCTCACGCCTGTAATCCTAGCTCTCTGGAAGGCCGGGGGGGGCAGATTGTTTGAGCTCAGGAGTTCGAAACCAGCCTGAGCAAGAGCAAGACCCCGTCTCTACTAAAAATAGAAAGAAATTAATCGGACAACTAAAAATATATAGAAAAAAATAGCCAGGCATGGTGGCGCGTGCCTGTAGTCCCAACTACTCGGGAGGCTGAGGCAGAAGGATTGCTTGAGCCCAGTAGTTTGAGGTTGCTGTGAGCTAGGCTGACGCCCTGGCACTCACTCTAGTCCGGGCAACACAGTGAGACTCTGTCTCAAAACAAAAACAAAAACAAAAACAAAAACAAAAACAAAAACAAAACAAAAAAAAATGGGAAATCATAAAAAAGTGATGTATGTATCTTAGCATTTGATTATAGACTAAAGTCAATATTTTGATGAAGAATAAAATACATTTATTGTAGTATCAGTCTGCTGATTGGACTTTTCTATAGTCTTGCACAAATCACACCCATTATGTATCATCTATGATTTTCCATCTTAGTTTCTTTAAAATGAATGAGAACTTAGACATTTGTGAAGCAATCTGTCTACACAATCTTCCTCAATTTTTATTGGGGCTCTCAGTGCTTTAAAGTGGCTGCACAAAGATAAAATACAACACAATTTTTTTTTATTGACTCGTATTTATTAGGCTCCCAAAATATTCTACTCAATGTTTATAAAAAACAACTTTCTTTAGAAATTTCCATCATTTTGGATCATAAGTTAAATAAGTTATATAATTTCAAACAATCAAGCTTTTACCTATTTTTACAGTTAAGTTAAAAGTTTTGGGATGTAACTCAACTGATTCTTCCTAGTGTTAAACTCAAACTTTGGATGGAGAAATTAACACTCTTTAGCACTTTAGTATTAGAAAGTAGCCTAGTGGTTTTAGATGTTCAGTCTGTGATGAGCATTGCTTATTATGTTTCACTAAAGGGGTGGAGAATGTCGATCTACGGGGTCCTTTAGGAAAAAAAAATGTTTAAAAGGGTTCTTGGTAATAGAATCTACCTTATAAAATTTATGGAAAGGTTTAATGAGATTGCATTAAGCCTGATGCATAGTAAATTTTAAAGACATTATTTTCAGTTCATATTTAGCATCATTTACCCTTTAATAAAAGAGATTAAAGAGCTTTCTTTTGTATTTGTTTCTAGGTCAACGCAAACTCTTACTGTGCTACTATGGGAATTAGTAAAAACAACTCATTAGAGGAGGTGTAGTCCTTCGGGCCCATGGTTTAGGAGATGAATGTGCTTTTGTATAAATTAGGAAAAAGTGTTTCTTATTCCAGAAGCAGGTCCTGGCACCTGGCTTGTGGGCTAAATGTCATTCTCTTCTTGTCCTATTAGCTGGGTGCCTTTGTGTGGTAGACAACCAGAAAAACTATACACCGCAGGTCTGGATCACAGCTCCAGTCTTGCTGAAATGAAGACATTCATGTTCTAGTGCATCTCAGAGTTTATGAACTGACCTGCTGAGGTCAGGGTGATCTGGCCTCTCCTTGCTCCAGAGAGAAAAATTCTTGCTTCCTTTAGGTAATCAAATCTATTCTTCTTTTTTCATTTCTGTGGATCGAGTTTGTGAATTTCCATCAGTATATCCACTACGAGTGCACATTATTGAGGGAGGCTCTTTTTATATTTCTGTCTGGGATAGAAGGGTTGGGGATGCGGTGTTTATGAGGGAAGACTTTCTAGTTAACAAAAAACTACTTCCATATGCATGATATTTTCTCCTTCAGACAGGATGACAGAAGAAAAGAAAAATGTGGACTAAATATAATTTTCTCATATTTCTCTTACTTGGATAGAGAATTGAATAGCTTAATCCTACACCATTGCATGAGTTTACATATAAACCAAGGCAGAATTTTCTTTAGCTTAGAGGAAACTACCCTCTCTTTTAGTCCCTCTCAAATGTCACAGATTTCATGAGGCAAGAGATATTTAAATTGAAACTTGGAGATTCAGCCATCCTCCTCCTTGGATTTCCTGCTGGTATTGAATGCAAACTTGTAAAATATCAAGTGGAGTATTTTTATCACTTGGCAATAATGTACATATGAAATGACAGGTTAGTTGAATTCTCGCCTGTGCTTAAATGATTTTTTTCCCTAGTACTTATAAACAAATGTCCTTCAATGGGAAACACATCTTTCTTTCTTCAGTCCCCTTTCTGCTGAATACATTTTGACTCATAATGGGGTTCTGTTTACTGGGACTTATTCATGGCCAGGTTATATGAAGAACAGGCAGTTGTTTACTCTGCAAAATTATAAAGAAATTGGAAGGCCTAGCAACAGGTCCTACAAGTCCTGGTAAAGGGATGACATTTATGGACTCTTGCCTTGTCACAGACTATGAAAAGACTTTTGAATAGATTAAAGAAGGTCATTAACAGAAGGGAGAAAATAGCATGGATTTACTGATAATTTGCTGATAAGTGCAGAATTACTAAAAGAACTGAAGCAATCAGTAAAAACAAAAGGGATATATATATTTTAGTTGGAGAAGGTATTTGTAATTTTAATTTTTAAAATGCCAAGGAAATACTCTGCATACTGTTTTTTTAGTTTTTCTCTTTATCTTGTTTAACATGATTCCAATTTTATTTCTTTCTGAAACTATTTCCTAATCTACTTATCCAGAAACAACAATATATTGATCCTCTGACTGCTCTCTCTTAAGGTACTTATGTCTTCCAGCTTAATTCAATTAACATCTGAACATAGCTTTCCTACTAAGTTGTGAGATTCTTGAAGGTGGGAACAGTGTCTCTCAAAAACCTTGCCTTCAGAGAATTTTCCACAGAAGTTTAAGGTATAAATGAATGAATGAATATGTGTTGTGAAACATGATCTCAGCATTTTAGACATCAGCTCCTGAGTGCTGTGAAGATGAAATGCTCCAGGGCAAGTGTGTCAGATCTGGCATAAAATTTTAGGAAATCTTAAAAATGTCACTGAAAAAAATGATACATAGAACATAAGGTTTATGTTTTAACAAAAATATGATGACAACTGAAACTCATTAAGCTCAGTGTCAGTGTGAAATGACAGAACTTGGGATGGTCCTTTGTAAATTAAGATTTTTAAGGTATTCTCGCCTCCAGCAGGAGGTAGAACCAAGTAGGGAGACTGCAGGGAAGAACATAGAAATATATCTCAGACACATAGGAGGTGATTTTATTTGCAGCACACTGAAATAAAGGGCTGACAAATTTATTAATGTTGTTTTACAAGGGGCATATATTTTCATTAAAAATGGAGAGGAGATAAAGCGCCTAGGTCAGTTTGATCATTTATGGTCAGGAATAATCTTATTCCTCACATGATTAAAATGTTGTAGCTCAGTCAGTTACATATCACCATTGCTGGTCAGATAATTTTTATAGGAAGGTCAAAGATATTCTCTCTTGCCAGCTTCATAGTAGCAGCTCAACTGTCTTGTCCGGGAGACTAGCAAACGGTGGAAAGGTCTCAGTTTTACCGCAGTGAAGGCTTGTTGGTTGAAAAGCAGAAATAAATCAAACTAATACAAAAAGAGGTGGGGGTGCTTGTTAACCTGGACACAGATATGTCCCATGGAACACATTGCTGGAAAGCATACTTGAGACTCCAAAGGAAGGACACATAACTGGCAGGCTCCAAGGCAGCCACTGTCTTGATCTTTCATTGTGTGTGTTTGTGTGTGTGTTTGTGTGTGTGTGTGTCTATGTATAATTCATGTTCTCTCATCTTGGCTTCTCATTTCAACTCTGCTTGATTTTTTTCTTTCTGCTTCTCTGGGTGTATGATGGAAGATGGTTTCCTTATAGCTGCCAGATTTAGATGTTCTCAATTCAACTTAGACAGCAGAAACCAGCATTTGTTTCTAATTAACCCAAACTCCTGGGAGAGAGAATGTTAATGATACAGCTTTGTGCACACTTTGTCCAATCAAATACAGTTAGAGAATCAGTGTTATATATCTGATAGAATGTTTGATATAAATTTAACAGACTATTCCCCAGTTTGCAAGATCTATCAGTCTCACTGGCCTCTCTTCACTCAGGTAAAAAGTGTTCCAGAGGAAGTTGTCAGAGATAATGAGACTCAAAGTATAAATATGGTTCTCTCAGGGACAGAATGATGATAGAGTAGGTGATAATTTTACTTCTCCACCCTCTAAACTGCCATCAACTCATCATCCAATCTTAAGATTTTTTTTTCTTTTTATTTCTTCAGGTGCTTATTGAATCATCATTAACAAATCAGTTACCTTACTATAGTGTCTCTCAAAACACACCTTGGACACCTGCCATAGGCCTCCTTTGACAGAAGAATTAATGCCTAATTAGCCACAATAGAATAATCAATTTTTCACATTTTAACTAGTCAATGAAAAGCCAAACTTCTTGACTTCTATTGAAACATCTGGAAGCAAATATGAAAATAATGTTAAATATAAATAAAGATGTAATATAGGCTATCTTCTTAAATTGTTAAAGAATGACCATCTTTTTCTTTGCATTGCATTCTGATTAATTTGTTATTTTTTCATTTTTTTAGACAAACAGTAGCCAAAATGCATACATACATATATACAGACACATACACATATACATACACACAAATGGACTTATAAATGTATATTCATGTTACATTATTAAATATAATAGCCATTTGTTAGGCTTTAACTAAATCCAAGGTATTTTTCCAAGTAGCACATAGACATTATCTAGTGTGATCCTCAAAGCCAGTTTTGAAGATGAAGTGATTATAAGTGAGAAAGATTGAACAACTTTTCCAGAGTCACATTGCAGAATTATAATTAAAACTGTAATAGAGAGAGAAAAGGTGCTATTTAGAACTATACCTGCGTTCCATGTGTTGGGTATGATGGCATACTTTGTACTATTACTGCTGCACTAGTTTCCCAGGGCTGTAGACATGAAGTACCACAAACGTGGCATATTGGAGCAATACAAATTTATTGTCTTACAGGTCTGGAGGCTAGAAGTTTAACACCAAAGTGTTGGCAGGGCCATTCTCCCTCTGAAACCTGTAAAGGAGAATCCTTCCTTTGCATCTTCCTAGCTTTTGGTGGTTTGCTAGCAACTCTTGTTCTCTTGGCTTGCAGCTACAGCATCTCAATCTCTGCCTCCATCCTCACCTGACATTCTCCCCATATGTGTCTGTGTCTCTGCATCTCTTCTCCACTTCTTATAAGAACAATAATTATATTGGATTAAGGGCCCAACCTACTCCAGTAAGACTTCATCTTAACGAATTATACTTTCAACAACCCTATTTTCAAATAAGGCAACATTCTGAGGTACTAGGGGTTAGGACTTCAAGATATATTTCCGAGGCTGCAGCAACTACAATATGTGTTATGAGAAGAATTCTGACTCTGTGTAATAATTTGTTAGATGTATATCTTGAAGGGTGGCTTTAGAATATTACTTCTCACAGCTGAATGATAAAAACTGAGATCAGAGATGGCAATCTAGAAAAAGGAGATGAGAAAATAAGATGGGAAATTTAAAGGAGTAAAATAAACCAGCAAGATGATATGAGGTTGAGGCAGTTGGGGATGGGGCTGGGGAAAGCTACCAAGGGAGTGCTGGTCATAATTTTAGTAAAAGACTATCTAATACAATTGACTCTTCAGTAAGGGGGAGATTCTGCATTTGTAGACTTGTCTACTTGCTAAAATCTATCTGTAACCCCCAAATCAATACTAATGTGCCTTTTCAGTCATTTGTAGAGATGTGCAGAATGGCAAAAAAATTGTCATTGGATGGGCACAGCTTGAGGTCAATGAACAAGGTGATGCTCTGCCTTCTTGTTTCAGTCATTATATCATATGAACAAGTGTCCTTTTGGCAGTATATTGTCACCATTTTTTTGCATTTTGTTTATAATTTTGCTATTCAATATGTCCCCCAAGCATAAAGCTGAAGTGTTGTCTAGTGTTCCTAAGTACGAGAAGGCTTTGATATGTTTTACAGAGAAAATACATGTGTTAAATAAATTTAAATCAGTAATGATTTATAGTGTTGTTGGCTGTGAGTTCAATGTTAATGAATCAACTATATATATATTTATTTTATATATATATATAATAAGATGTCTTTAAAAAAACACACATAAAACAAGGTTATGTATTAATTGGATGATGACATGTTATGAACAGACATTTGCAGGAAACTAATCTTTTCTTCCCCAGGTGGAATGGCTGAGTATTGCTAATTTAGTGTTTTTGCAGATTTTATATAAGAGAACATAACTACTGTGAATATCAAGAATCAACTGTATCTCATTTAAATTTGATTTCTCTGTGGTGTGATAGTGTAACCTCTTTACCATGAGTCACGAAACTTCAGTAAAAATTCTGCTGCATACTTGTATTTATGGTTTATTTTATGTTGATAGGTGAAAGAGGAGGGTGGGGACAAAGCAAAGAGTCTCAGGTTTCATCACATATCAGAACTGAACTAGGATAAAAAAATAGTCTCAAGAAAAAAGGCAGAGAATTAAGGAAAGCAGGAATTAAGGAGAGCAGTAGGTTAACCATGCAAGGCCCCCAGTAGTTTATAGATATTTTGAAGGGCATGTTGTCTTTTGCAAGATGTTGAATGGGGATTGAGGTATTTGTCATTACATGTTAAGTGGCTGGAATTTGGGTAACACAGCCAGATGTGTCTTATTCCCTTTGTTTTGGCTCTTTGGCATAATTGATGACTGGGCTAAGTTTTAAAGGCAAAACTGATTCAAGTTTTAAGATAGATTCACCATGAAAATTTATCCTAGGGATTAAATAGGCCCAGAACATTATTTTTATCTGGGATGAGTATAATTTGCATTGTAGACATCTCACCATCATCATAACATGTACACACTATATATTACGTCTTGTGTATAGATATGATCCCTTATTTAAACCATGAATAACTTGAAGCAAGAACCATGATAATTCATCTTTTTACCTGTATCATCTAGCTCAGCAGTAGGCATGAAGAAGGAACCCAGCTCAATAAAACCTTATTTTTTCTTTTTTGCATCAAATCCTTATTCAAATGATCCTTTATCGCTGTGAAGGAAATGAATATAGCAATTAAAAGCTCAGATTCTAGAGTCAAGACCTGATTTTGATTACTAAATGCCATGACCTTGGATAAATTACTTAAGACTCAGCCTAAGTTTCCTTATCTGTAAAATATAGGCAACACTAGTACCTGTCTTACGAAGTTGTGGGTATTAAATAAAACTTACACCTGATTTCCTTGGCATAGTGTTCCACACATAGTATTATATTAGCGAATAAATAATAACAATACTAGAAATGGTATTATTTGCATAAATGCCAGGGGAGGGTGTTAGTTAAGGTTGCAATGAATTATGCCACCTGCAAAGTGGAGAGCGAAACAGAATTCAGCACAGTAGAGATGGCCTTATAGAGAATATAAATCTGTACGTAATCTAAAGTATCCTTGGGATCCCTTTTGTAACTGCCTTTAGTAACTACTCCATTTGTTTCCAGAAACAGCCACTTCACTTGATACCTAAGATCATATCATTGATACAGAGGCTTTCGTGGAGTGTTCAATACTGCTGATAACCCTGCCACTCATGCACAAGGAGGAGACAAGGAGAGAAACTTCAGAAACAGTCCTATTAGAAGGTCATGGCTAGTTTAGAATTCCTGTTGTTGAAAGATTTGACCAAAGCAAGCCTCAGTACAAATGATATTTTTCCATTCATTCATCTAATAAACATTTTATAAGTGCCTACTTTATATCAATCACTGTTCTAGGAACTGAAAATATGTCAGTGAATAAGCTAACAAGGTTCCTGCACTCATGGAGCTTGCATTCCAATTGAGTAGTTTGACAATAAAATGTAAACAAGATAGATAAAGTAAAAGCGATGGGTAGGGATGGGTGTGATCCTGATCAGAGAAGGCCTGAGGAGGTGACTTTTGAACTGAGACCTGGAAGAGGAGAAGGCGGCCATAAGGAGACCCATATGTAAGAGCAGTCCAGGCAGTGGGATCAAGGAGAACAATGCTTTGGAGGAGAATCAACTTGGTGTCTTCCGGGGTCAAAGTGAAAGCCAGTGCGGCTAGAGTGTGGTGAATAAGCAGGGCAGTATAGGAGCAGAATTAAAAGAAATAGGCAGAAGCCAGAGAATGTAAGACATTCTAGGCTACGACAATGAGTTTTATTTTACTCTAATTGCAGTAAAAAGCCATTGCAAAAAAGTGAAGAGATTTGATTTGATGTTAAAAACTCAATTTGGTTTTCTTTTATAGAGAATGGATTATGGGAATAAGAGTGGTGAAAAAACATGGAACTAGATAAATCATTGGAAAGTTATTGAAGAAATCCAGGAGCTACATGATGGTGACTTGGATTAGAGACAGAACCATGGAGGATGGTAGGAGACAACCATGGTATTAGACGTATAGTGTATTTTAAAGATAAAACTAACACAAATTTCTGATTGATTGGATGAGGAATTGAGAGAAATTATGTGTAGTAAAGAGTATGTTTATGAAAAAGACACTTTCATAGGTGTCGGAATGATCATGTAGCAATCCAACAGCTAATGGCCTTGTCTGGGGAACTCCCATGGAGTCTGCCCCAAGTGCCTAAGTCAGGGTAAGTGTCCCTGAATGAAAGGAGAACAACATAGATCACAACAGAAATCATTTCTCATGCTATATTGTTTGGCTCCAAATGTATCCTTTTATCTGATTACCATACAGAACGTGGGCTGTAGTAGTGGGCAAGAGTCTATTTGTCTCTAAGTAATTTAGAATAGCTATGTAAAGTTTTAGTGTTATTCAGTTATATATTCAGGGACATCTAACTCCTTAGATGGGCAATCCACAAAAGTCTGTACATTGTTAGAAATGCATGATTCTGACTAAAAGTACTTTTTCATGCTATCCTTGTTAGTCTGCTCCCACTTGTAAATTAACCTTTTTACTGGGTAATTATCACTACAGGGTGGAAGTGCTTCCTTTAGCATCAATAGTCTTCCAAAATCTCCATAGTGTTAATGAACTTTAGGACCAGAGCTCTCCCAGAGTGAAGGGACCCATAACAATCCTGGGAAATGAAAACTTTTATTTTAATGTTCCAAATGCTTAATTACCAAAACATCTACACTTACTTCTAAGTTCAAGCTAATAAAAATTTTCTTGGTAGGCTTATTTTGAGTTATCTTTTTCTTTTCTTCTAACTACTTCTTTGTCTCCTCGACATCCCTTTCTCCTTTTGTCCCTCTTCCTCCTCCTCCTCCTCTTCCTCTACCTCCTCTTCTTTCTTCTTTTTCTAAGTTATTCCATCAATGAGCTAAATGGACTCCAGCTGTGGGCTCCAACTGTGAGAGACAGTACTTAAATTGATCAGAAATCCTGTTGGTCTCTGACTTTCCCATGAGCAAATCATGCATTTCTATTCTCCAAAGAAGCTGTGGCAACATGTACATTCTACATCTTTCAGGCTCTGAGACAGGTCTTGAAACTGTTTAGCTTCACTTGTACCTCCACCTGGTCAATTGAGATTTTGCTTGTTTCTGAGTCATGATGTGCTAGCAGCCCTGATGGGGTGGCTGCTTTGGGAGAGGGAGTCCCCTTAAAGGCATTAACTCTAAAAAGTGTCTCACTGATCATCAGACACCCACTGTCTTTGAAAAAGAGCACTATTTGCATTCCTAATCCTCCATGGTAGCATTTTCCAAAGTATGTAATATGTTCTTCAAGATATGTTCTATAAGAAGGTGTTTGGGAAATCCTGGATTAAATGAGTTTCTTTATCAAAACTTTCAATAAGCTAACACACTTCTACAATTTCCAAGTTTTTAGAATCCTATTATAAGGAAGATGACCTTGAAATCCCTTTAGAAAGTATCTCATAGGGCAAGTATTCTATTCCCTGCTGTTCCACATTTATTGAGCTCCTCATGCCTTGTGGGAGAACTCACTTTGAGGGAACTCAAAGGAGCACTAGTGACATCAATGAAAGCAATTTAGCCAACTGACTACTGTCTCCACTGCAGATAGGCACAGAGTCCAAAATGAAATTCTCTCCCTAGAGTTACATTCTGTTACTCAGGTCAATTTTTGAAAGAAGTATAACAAGAAGGGGTTCCCCACATGGAAAACATGGACGCTGAGTCAGGACCAGTTTTATGGGCAGTTGATAATCATCCAAGCTTTGAGCTCTGACTGTGGTTCCTTTTGATTTCAGCCATACTATTCTCATATTTCAGGGAAAATGGCTTAATTTCTTTAAGTTCTAAAGCATCCCTAATAAATTTTCTGTGTAAATAGTAAAAATGGTTCTCTCTTTTAGATGTGTTGAGAATTAAACTGTGGCATCACAAGAGGTTGTTCAGAAGCAAAAACTCAACATTTATGAAGTTTGTACTGGTTATGCCCTATAGGTCCTGGCTTATTCTGGTCACTATTTATTGTGTTATGCTACAAAAGTTCTTGTGCCTGAGGGCCAGCTACTGATAAATTACAGGCACAAAGCCGAATATGTA
Source organism: Propithecus coquereli (assembly GCF_000956105.1). Taxonomy (NCBI): domain Eukaryota; kingdom Metazoa; phylum Chordata; class Mammalia; order Primates; family Indriidae; genus Propithecus; species Propithecus coquereli. Next base: position 274,401 of record NW_012152263.1, on the reverse strand, counting down.
CTACGGCCATGTAAAGGAAATAAAAAGATCCCATAATCTCATTGGATTTTCAAAAAGAATTCTTTGTAGAATAAAGCCTTAGGCAAAGGGAAATATAATAATAAAGGATAAAACTATCATGCAATTGACTTTACGATGATTGCTTGCTCTATAGATCAGTATCTCAGCCAATGACTCCGGAGTCCTATTGGATCTTGGAAGATATGCCGACTTCCCCTTAGTTGCTATGCTTTCTCATCCAAGAACACTTAGATTCCGGTATATAATTATGAGCTTTATTTGATGTTGTGCCAGCTATTTTGAGGTTGTCTTGAGAAAGCTGTATTTGCTACCTATAATGTCCAGTGAGAAAGGTTGCTGTGTTCGAGATATCTCTGGAAGTTGAGTTACCAGAGAAAACATTTATTCGCTTTTCAAATTGTTTAACAACTATTTGTTAAGTCCTGTGTGTGCAGCATTTTTCTAGATATTTAGAATCCAAAGAAGCTAAATACCTCTTAATGCCATTTTTTGACTTCATAATGCAATGATGCAAATAGCTTAAACTTATGCTGTAGACTGATTTTATTTAGAAAGTCATTAAGGCAACACTGGCTTCAAAAAGACAAGGGGAGAAGGGAAATCTACTGGTTTGACTTCAGCCATCCAAGAGGTTCTGTGCTGATACAATAGTCACTTTACTTGCTTGGTTTTGTGCTTGGATGTGGCTGCTGCCTACAACAGAATGTTACTTTCACATCTGTATTTAATCACTAACTGTTAGAAAATACGTTAATAGCAACTAACTCTTGGGTGATTTAACCTACACTGTTTCTTCTTCTTCTGGATTACATGACCCCGTCTTACAGACCATAGTTTATTGATCTGGGGAAAGACACTTGACCCATGTAGCTTTGTCAATGTAATGGTAGTGCTCCAGAATAAAGGTCCATGAATCTTTCCTATCATGGGCTCTGGACCTGCCTGCTACCTCTTTACCTTGAGCTACAGTTATTTTAGCTTTTTCTTTGATTGTATTACCTATGTCAGTATTCTTTTAATAAATTCTTTTTTACAAGAGGTATTTCTTTCTTAAAATAAGAAGAATATTTACTAGAACAATAAATGTTATAGAAGTTGTCCAATCAAATTCTCTAACCTTAAACAAGCTCAATAATGACATTTCATTTCCATTCAAGACAGTCCAGAATGTTCCTTAGGTTATTTCTAATCTCTCTTCTTTCTCAATACATCTGTCAACTTACTATTGTCTTAGTCTCCTGTTTTTGACTCTAGGCTGCCCTTTGGACTTGTTGACTGGTCCTGGCCTTTCTTGCTTGGCCTTCAAACTCTGTGGGACTATAGTGCAGACTCAATGACTATGACTCTACCCACTCTTGGCCATCTTTTGTTGGATCAATTTCTCCAGCTTTTGTCTGCTTTGGTTGGGGAAATATATGCATCCACTTTGGTTCTCCATGGGTAGGATCTGGATGAATAGTTCAGGTAGTAGTAAAGTATGAATAACTAAATATTATGGTTTGTGATTTAGAATTTCGATATCACTTTTCCAGTTTCTTCCAATATATGCAAACCAGTTTAAAATATGTATCAATATGTTCAAATTTATATGCAAGTAAAGCAATTAGATTTGAAATGTGGAGCAGTGAAATACACATGAACAGAGATCCTTATGGAATTCCATTTTAATTATATGAGCAAAATATAATGTAAACAAGTATCTTTTGGGAATGGAATGATTAGTAGTTAGTTCTAGTTCTGCTAGGGTTTAAAGTTTTAAAAGAGTGAACATCTGTTCATCATTTAAGATCCTTCTAGTGTTGCCTTTCTATGAAGTTTTTTCTGACTGCTCAGGTAGAATTGACCATTCCATCTCTGGCCTGACTATACCTGAATCACGCTTTCACATCATCACCACTGCCATACAACTGAATATGTTTATTAATGGATCTGACACTCATCCCACCCTAGGGGATATATTCCTTGAAGCAGTAGCTATATCTTATATGTTTCTTTATCCCAGGAGTCTGATATAAAAGAAGGTGCTTAATAAATTTTGAAAAATAAATTTTGGTGCATCTTGGAAAACCAGTCAGAAAAATACTTTCAGATTGAATTGTCTTTTTTACTGATTACCAATCACACCCCAGTTGACTATTAATTCAGCTCACTATTATGAAATTTCTGATTTTACTATGGTTCTTTCATTCTTATTTGGTCTATAACAATGCTCCTTTTGGTCTGATAAGATTTAGAATCTATATTTAATATATTAATTATCTAAATTTAATCTATGTATACAGTTCAAGTTTTATTTATATAGTTTTGAGAAAACTTGGCATTTTGAGACTATTGCTGAAGAAGATGATGCTAGACCTTAGAACTGAGATTAAAGTGGTTGAAGTAATGGCTTTGAAGCTTGGAAGAACTTTGAACCGATGTGGTTCAGAAGAATAATTTCCCTTATATCAAGTTTCAAGAAATTAAACTTGTCCTTGTGTACAAATAAATACAATTAACAATGAGACCTAAAGGTGGAAATACAGTTCATATGATGGGCGATGCCTTTCATAGGCTAAAACCACTGATGCAAAAAGAGCAAGAAAAGACTTTTTAGGAATAAATATAGTCCTAAAGTTTTCACAAGTGTAGTTTGGGAAAGAAATGATTTCATATGAGTATTTAAAAAAAACTAAAAATTTCTATTAATATAAAGTGATGAGAAGACTGATAAGATATCTGATATGACCATAAGCTGGACTCACTCAGATGATAGAATGTAGTTTTAATTCAGGGCCAACCATTTAATTGCCAAGAGACACCCTCTGCATCTCTTTTTCTGTCTTCTACAATGTCAAATCATGTCTCAAATAGTGGTTGCTCTGTTAACCTGTGTCTCAGAGTGAGGGTGACATGGGGCAGAGCTGCAGCCGATTTTCGGTGTAAATGTAGTATGAGTCCAAAGTTAACATTTGTTGCTTGCTTGGGGGTTGTTATTGCAGCATAGCCTATCCTGACTGGACTATAAGATTGTGTCAGAGGCAGGTTTTTGGGTAGAATTGAGGGGTTTGTTTTGAATAATTTAAATCCAAATTATTTATATATGGAGGTCTGATTAAATTATAATATTTTAGTAAAAGTAGCACCACTTGTAGTTTTCGAGGCCTGGACCAAACCTGGTTACTAGAAAGGGTATGAAATTGCTTGTCTATGTAAATTCAGGGCAGGAAGACTGTCAGAAACTATTTGATATTGATAATGAGCATTTCAATTTTATATTTCAGCTGCATGTATACAGTCTATAATTTCAGTACACACATGAATTCAGTCACAACTGTATAAACATACTGCCCTCTCAGACAATTTCCAAGGAATCCTTCAATGGCTTTTAGGCAGCAGGCTTTTGGAAAATGTTTTCAACTTTGGTTGTTTAATATTCTCTTCACAAGTAATTTTTTTTGTTGATACTTATTTGTTTTGTTGGATGGCAGGGCATAAAGAGAACCTTTTATTGAGCTCAATAGCAGTTTGATCAAATAACATCTAATTCGGTTGCCTTGACTCTGAACATTTTCTATACAGTGGAGAAGTGCCAAACATCCCCAGAACTGCTCAAATGTAAAGTTTGATAAAAAGAAGCTAATGTCGAAACACTGGACTCTAAAATTCAAATATTTGGACCCAAGTATTGGCATTTTGCTGGTCTGATTAGCAAGTGGGCACAGCAAAGTGTCTAGGGGCTTCTAGTCTTGTCCTAACATCTAAATTTCTCACTCTGGCATCCAACATCTCAGTAATTTTCTTCGTCCTTCCAGTGGACTATCCACTGACACTTTTGTCCCTCTCCTTATGCTGTTGCCTGGTATGATTGTTTCTGCTGCTTTTTCTCCTCTTCTTAAGCTCTTATTCATCTTTCAGACTCTGCTCAAAAATACTCCTTCTCCATGCTTGTGCTAATGTTTCAGAGAATTTACTTACACCTTTCCAGTTTTGCAGTGTTTCTTTCATTTAATTTTTAAGCTTCTTTGAATACAAGAGGTTCACCTAATCACCTTGTATTCTCTGTAGGAGTCATCGTAATGTTCTACACATACACAGAGTTTCTCAATAAATGATTATTAAATTCAAATGGAGAAATAACAAAATCCTGTTTCTTTTCCCTCAAAAAAATCCCTAATCTAAGGAATCAGGACCTTAGCTACCTTTGCATATCCTTCATCCTCAATGTCATGCATTAGTTTATATGAGGAGATGCAAGCAGGAAACTGATTTTTATATCTGTATAGTATTGTACACTTTTCAACATGTTCTCGTATGTATGATCCCTTTCGATGCTCAGAACAGTCCTTTTAGAAGGGAAGGGCAACTGTTACCACTCTTAGATGTGAGATGGAAAAATTGGGGAAAATGACCCACTTATGTTCTCACTGCTAGTCAAAAGCCAAGTCAGAACTCAAATGCAAGTGGAGTAGTGTATTTTACTCTTTCCCTTATCATACTTCATTCTCCTGTAAGAATTTCTTGCAGTTCTGGCACATTCCCAGGTCAGGAAGGCCCTCTCAAGCCTGCATAGATTTATTGGTCAGAGTAAATCATTCTGCATCTCATCTGTAGCTGCAAGGGGAGATTCTTCTCACTGTACTGCTTAGGTAGCATGTTCCTGCTATGAAAAGCATGGATTTGTTGCTTGGTTTTGCATGCCAATGCACAGGAGCTGCCAGGTACATGGTTAAACTTGATCAACGGCTCACTTCCCTTGCTTCAAAGTCACTTGAATCTTTGCAAGTAAATGATTCATTTCAAAATCACTTCAATCTTTTAAGTGACCACTTGTTTGACTGAGTCAACTGGCTGAAATGAGTGGAGAATGTGTTACAGAACATGCTAAGCATGGAGTCATATGTAATGTAGTATCTGGTGAAAAGTAGCATGCTACCTAAACAATAAATTCAAATAAGAATGCCATAATTTTAAAGGAGAAAAATTAGTAGAAATAAGTTGAAAGCAGGAATCCAGTTAACAAAGTACCAAATTCCTGTTAGTATCCTGATAATTAGTATAATTAGTCAAATCTACAATAAACTTTACATGTATAAAACTAAATTAGAAGAGAGAAACTTTAACCTAAAAAAGTTAAAACTATCCAGCATAATTTATAAACTAATGCATTATATTTACTCCATTACCTATATTAAACAAAACAGATTAGAAACAATCATGAGAACATCCCACCTACTCTGTCAACATTTTAGTTAATTATGCATAGATAGTGGCATTGCTGAATCTTCAGTCAGAGCTAGCCAGGCCAGGGTAACTTCTCTGATCAAGATTTCAATTTTACTGCTGGAAAACAAAAGTGCTCAATCAACCAAATTTTGTTCTATCTTTTGTAATATTTTTTAGCTGGGCCATTTCTGTAAACTGGTCTGAAATGGGTGGAGAAAAAAAGTGATAGGTTTACTGTATAAATTA
>NW_012152263.1:264924-267613 GCF_000956105.1 Propithecus coquereli | reverse complement strand
ATATAAGGCTTTATGATTTTAAGTTGTATATAGTTATAAGATGACTAACAGGACCTTAGAATATATAAGATGGGCTCAAAGAGCAATCAGGACTAGGAAAAACACCAGCGAAAGTATTGCATTATTACAGGTATGTCATGATTTGGGCAGGTGCTAATACGGGGGGCATAGATCTTTGTTGTGAAGATACAGAGTCAGATCATATTTACTAATGGACTTCAGGCTTTCTTACTAGTTCCATTCCAGCCTCATATGGCATGGGATTCAAGTTCATACCTCAGCAAAATCCCAAATTATTTCAGATCAGGAATCATTGAGACTTCTCAAATTAGACAACAGTAAATGTCTAATTCATGAATGCAGAGAGTTGGCATGTATTAAGTCCTGTGAGATTCAAAAAAAAATAGCCTGATCTCTTCATTCCCTAGATTAAATATTTTTGATGGCTCCATATTATGTTTAGATTAAACCAAAACTCTTCAGTGTGATGGAAAAAACATTTGACAATTTGAAACCTGCCTATTTCTCCATATTCCTTTCTCATCATGTTCCACCTACTCTAAGAAGAGCAGAGAGGGCATCATGACTTTTATTATTTCTCCATGATACAGTGGAAAATTTTGATAAGAAGTTGTGCTACTCCTTGTTGAGGCTAAACTCGGCATGGTTCACAGATCATCGGTATATACCATCAGATTGATCAGAGTGTCTTAGTCTTAGTTCAAGGATGCTATAACAAAGTACCATAGACTAGGTGGATTAAAAACCACAGAAATTTATTCCATATATTGCTAGAAGCTGGAAATCTAAGATAAGGGTGACGGCACAGTTTAGTCCTGCTGAGGGCTGTCTTTGTAGGTTGCAAACAGCTGACTTCTCCTATCCTCACATGACAGGAAGAGAACAATCTAGCTCTCTGGCCTCTTCTTAAAAGGGCACTAACCCAATTCATGAGGGCTCCACCCTCATAACCTAATTACCTCCCAAATGTCTCATCTCCCAATACCATCACATTGGAAATTTAATTTCAATATATAAATTTTGGATTGACACAAACATTCAGCCCATAACACACAGGCTTTGAAAATGAAAAAATACGGCCTTAAATCCTTTTCCTGTCATTCGCTAACTCTGTGGCCTTTGTTAACGAGCCCCAATAAGCCTCAGTTTCCTTATTATTAAAAATAAAAATGGGGATGATAGTTCCTGGAATTTTTCTGAGGTGGCAGAATGCCTAATAGAAGGAATCTGGACCAAGGCTGCTTTGGTCTTATTCTAGCTCTGCCACAGGTGAGCTGTATAACTTAGGAAAGTTATTTAATTTCATTGCACCTCAGTCTCCTTATATAGTAAAGGGGGCAGAACCCACCTCACAGAATTATTCTTAGAATTAAATTAATTAACAGAGGTAAAACTTTGAGAAGAATGCCCAGCACACAGTACTTAATAGAGAGAAAGAGGAAGATTTTTTTTTTAATTTTTTTTATTTCAGGAAATTATGGGAGTACAAACGTTTTGGTTACATGTTATGACTTTGCCACATCTCAACCATGATTTGAGATGTGCCCTTTCCCCCCTACAATGCTCACTGTGTTCATTAGTTGTGAGTTTACCCATGCCAACCCCCCTACCCCCAAAGAATATTACTACTGTGTGAGCACCTTACTGCTGATCAGTCAGTGCCAGTTTGATGGTGAGTACATGTGGTGCCTGTTCTTCCATTCTTGTGATAGAAAGAGGAAGATTTTATTAATAGTAGCTTCCTACATTGGGAAATTTTGGGGAGAGAGAGTGCCACCTAAAAGGAATTGTAAAAACTTTCCACTATAAGGTACTGTGTAAAAGTCTCATGCTACTCCTTTAAAGAAACCTTCAAGAAAGATCTGCATAATTCTTCAAAATTTTGGAGTCAAATTCTTATTTCTTGTAAGGGGATTGGTATAGAAACTAGACCATGTTAAATTGTCAAAAAGTTTAATATAGTTCTTATAAAGAGGCACTTGATAAATGGTAGCAATGACTATTATTTATAGACATATTAAATTATGTGCAGCTTTCTAAAATTCCATATTTTTTCCTCTGTAGCTTTGCATGTTTAATCCCCTTTGCCGACAATGCCTTCTTACTTATCTGTCTTACATATTCATACATTTGCAACCTATCCTTTAAGATCTATCTGAGGTACTTTCACGTCATTGGAATCGATTGGTTCCTCCTTTGACCTGCCACACTTTCTTATATATTCCTCTCATACAAAGCATTACTATAACCCAAATACCAGTTTTGCTCAACTACATGCAATGTCTGTGCCAATCAAAGGGAGAATAGTTTCTAATTAACCAATTAGAGATCATTTTGTAATAAGCCTCTCGCAGGCTGTTCTTCCTATGTGTACAAATATCTTCCCCTGACTGCCTCAGCTCTGTAAGAGCTGAACGCTGGAAGCGATTACCTTGGCCTTTCAAAGTTCCCTAGGGTTCCCTTCTGCAGTACCCATGGCCAAGCACTGTCCTTCAGAGTGTGTACAGGAGTCACAGAACCCTATAACATTGTTTGTGGTCTCATTCTTGGGTAGATGTTAACTAAGTCAATGACAGTAGAAAATCTGTCAGCTATTGCAGGGCATATAGCAGAAGAAATTATCTGAGCTTTAGGGGAAGTAGATTAGCCTTGGATTTTTTGGCCAGGA
>NW_012152263.1:253637-255658 GCF_000956105.1 Propithecus coquereli | reverse complement strand
GTTACAAGGTTCTCATCCCACTTTAAAACATGGGGTGTGGAGCGGGGGAGAACAGATTCCCAGTAAAGTTACTTACCACAAATTATTCAGAATAAAAATGTTTTCCCCTTTGGAATGAAAGAATCAGTTCCAAAGCAAGGAGGAACAAGAAATTATATCTAAAAGAGTTTGAACTTCAGCTTCCAAACTCTACTTTTTTGGTGGATAAAAAAGAATGAAAGATAAAGCTATATCTCATGTTTTCAAGTCTTATGTTTAATAAAAATCAGATGAAACTCTGCCAAATGGGTGAGTGGGAGTCAGATGTATAATTAAACCTCCTTCTGGAATATATGCCACTCAGAGATCAAATGGTTAGCATCAAATTGGTCTTTCCAAATATGATCTATTGCTTCATGGAAAGCTGTCAATAGTTTTTTGCAATAGAAATTTAAAGAAATAGATTTTTAAAAGTAAATGTTCTAATTCATTTAAGAATCTAAGCACAAATTTAGAGAAAGAGAAAAATGAATAAAGTATTGTAAATCGTGCTTAGTACAAGTTGTGCCACTCTCTGTATGTAGATTGAACATTAGGTTTCTTTTATACTTAAGGTCACATATGAGTTATCTCTAGGTTTTCCTTCTAAGACCTCTTCCAGTAATGATTTACAATAAATGGATGGATATAACCATGTGATGAATGACATTTTATATGAAAACACTGGATATTTGAGTTTGCCCTTTTATGACATCTAAGAAAAAAGAGGGGGGCATCAGGAGATATTCACAGCCAGTATAGAGCAGATGAAAATCCAGCATTACCTTTAAATACCACTCCATACAGACAGCTCGCTCTGTTAGGAAGAGGTAAATAACATTTCAATTGTAGGAAAAAAATGTACAAACACTCTGTTTTACTCCAAAGCCCAAACAAATGCTATTTTGTAAGATTATATCTATAGTAATGATTACGATTCATTAGATATCATTAAATAGCTGTTCGCAAAATCAATGTACTAAAAATAAACATAGTATTTTAAATGCCATACATGTTTATGACTTTTTTCTACTCAGAATTTTTTAAAAAGAAGACTTACTTGAGTGCAATGAACAGTTACTTCTTCTATCAAAGAGATAGGTTGCAACTGCAATTGATCTTTCCCATTGTGGTTAATGAGCAAAAGCAGTTCCCATGGGCACAATGAGGGGAGAAGAAGCAGTTCCATTGTTTGAATCATATTTGGACGACACTTGAAATTCTGTTTTTCTTCATACTTAACAAAGCACATATGCTACTTTATTCTAAATCTGGTTACTGATCTTTGTTGTTTACTCTTTTTCTAGAAAGTGAAATCTAATGGTAACCTTGCACCCTGGCTAAATATAGCCTGGTTCAGTAGGTGGTACTAATCTAAAGAAATGGTAAATAAATCCTCCTATGCTAAAGGGAACAACTCTTTAGTTTATTGTTCCTTAGGAGTGAGAATGAACTTAGCTCCTATGTTCTTGGGGTCATGAAACTTTAGTCCTTTTTTTCCAATGAGTGTTACTACCCTATACTATGTTCTCACCATACTAATATAACAAGAGCTTAGCCTCCCTTTGAGCTTTCAACTGGGAGAAGGGTTATTTCACCTGCTTCATGATCAATGCAGGATTACCGCATGCTGAGCACATTTGCTATAATTTTCTCCCTTGAGGTCAATAGTGGTTGAAGAGATATTAGGGCAGAACTTCAACCTCAATTTGGGCTTGGACGTTTTTGGGTGTCTTCAGGTCGATGGGTTTTGTATAACAGAAAGGTCATTATCTCTACTAGGTAGTGGTCATTAGGAATGTCACGGGGGAGCTCATGTGGTTTTGCTCCCTGAATCTTGCCTGTGGATAAAGGAAAGACACAGAGTGTAGTTAAATGATCAGAATGTGGGGCTGAGAATTCATATACTTCATTTCTACCATTAACATGATTAGGCCAGCCACTAAACTTGGCTTAATTAGACTATAAACATTAAGAGTTTCTTATGAAAGAAAATATGCCTT
>NW_012152263.1:251201-253587 GCF_000956105.1 Propithecus coquereli | reverse complement strand
TATTTTATGTATTTTATTTTTTTCCCTTCACTATAACATAAGGATCAAGAGGGCAGAGGTATTTGTTTTCTCACAGATGTATCCCCAGCACCTCTATAAATGTTTGATGAACAAATGAACAGATGAGCTAGATATAAACCAGAAACTGGTGGCTAAATATGATTATCCTTGAGCTTCCTTTTATTAACTGTTTTGATTCAAGGCAAACTGAAGAAATACTTTTGGCCCTTTTATAGTTAGATAAACTTGTTTTAGGTTTAGAAAGTAGCTTGTGATTATGCAGAGTGATGGAAACCACGCAATTGTTAAGGTGCTGACATTACCATATATTCTTAATTATAATAGCCAGGGAGCTCAGAGTGGAGATATTTGAGAAGAAATTTAAAGTTTCTGTGGAAGTCGATAGGGCAAAGAAGATTTAAAGCCTCTTTATACCTGGAAGTAAGACATATTTGGAGGCAGTTCCGTGGGACTGTTTTCATCACAACTTTTCTGAGACTGTCCTGAGAAACTTTGATATATAATTTAACTTTGATTTGTATGTATATGATCTATGGTTATAAAGCCTGTGTAAAAACATAATATATACTTTGAATCATATTGATTTAAATTTTAATTGAATATTAGTATAATTAATTTTAACTGTAAAGGTTTTATTCTAGTGTATGTATCTGTAAGTGTGGGTGTAGCAAGGGTGAAAACAAAGGGATCATTTGACTTTAAACGTATCCTTTTTTCAGAAGCAAGAGTGATCGCTGAAGGCTAAGCCTCTAAGATCTGAATAGTGATTTCTAATAGAAAATGTACTGCCCAGACTGGATCCAAATGACAAGTAAGAAATGGATACACCTCATAAAACAAAAGATGAATTTCTTCAATATTGTTCAAGCCACTATAAAACTTGAATGAAGAATAAAGAACTATTAATAAAATGTTTGTCACTGGTGGGAGGAAGAGAGACAAAACATAGGTAGACATGAGAGTAAAGTTGATACATTCTAAGACCATCCAAAAGGTTACCTAAAAGATAAGTGGGGTTTATGGGACCAAGAGTAATGGGGCAGATTAACTGTAAAGCCTCTTAACAGGACAGTGGGCACCACAAAGGCTTCATGGTGATGAGATATATTTAGAAACTGTAAATGTTTAAAAATATTTTTGTGCAAACTAATAGTTTTGTTAGTAAATTTGTTATAGTTTACTAATTGATAATAATGATGTAAGGACAATAATTTTAAATTATTGTATTATTCACGGATAATAAAATAGGTACCTCTCCCTCTTATCTGACACTCTTTAAGAAATCTTTGTGCTTGGTTCAGGAGGGAAGAAAAGTTCTGTTCTCTGTTCTTGAAGGAAGGAGTATTTAAGGATAATAGCTAAGGACCAGGCTGTAGCTTGCCCAGGACTTATGAATAAACAGGGAATCCTTGGGGCACACTGGATGGCATGAGTTCTTTTCTCTCTTTTCCCTTTAGCAGCCCTCTTCTTTTGAATAGTCCAACCAAATACTCCCACATTTCAGGCATTTGCTTAGATATCTGTCTCTGTTGCCTTCTTCTTCTCCTTTTCTGGGCTGGAATTTTCCCCCTTGTCTCTGCTCCACAGCAATTTTCTTGTCCCTCATCAGTCTTCACACTCTAATAGTGTGTTTTCTTGTCTGTATCTCCTAAGACCATGAACTTTTGGAAGCACCAACTTGTTCACCTTTGTATTCCTAGAGAGAAGCACAGTACCTGAATTATTGTAGAGTGAACACTTACCCTCCTTCCACTGTGTGTCTGGCATGACACTGGGCTGAGTTTTCCATGCATTATTTCACTTGATTTTCATGGTAACCTTGAGAATAGATTACTATTATTTCAATTTTAAAGACAAGAAAACTGAGAAGTAAAGAGGTTGAATGACTTGCTAAATGTCACACACATACAGTGACAAAACCAACACTGCATTTGAAGTATTTCAGAAAGTTGTAGGAAATTCTTAGCCACTTTGCCATATTCAAATGTGTATTGAATGGATGATTCAATTCTGAAGGTGGGAGAGCGTTGGGGCCCATGGACTGTATATACATCGTATCCCCTTGTATCTTTAAACCCAAGATTACCACTTCCCAAGAGTGTATTTAAGTTGTACATTTAATGGGGACTGTTGGGGGGTTCTTAGTAATAAAAAACTTACCAATCAGGACGTTATTGAAACCTCAAGGGGGTTTCAGCCTAGGTTTAATTGCTCACCACCTAAAGGTCCAATGAGGATTGCCAAGGAAGAAAGAGATTTTTTAATACGAAAGATGTCTGCTGGCAGAACAGGGAATCAGTCCTCAAACCCATCTCCCTGACTAATGGAGATTATGGGCTTTTTAAATAGGGTCTATGTGCACTGG
>NW_012152263.1:247818-250448 GCF_000956105.1 Propithecus coquereli | reverse complement strand
ATTTTAGTTAGCACAAGAAAACCAAATCTGTCATCCTCCATCTTCTTCTAGATCTCAATCTTCAAAAGACTGTACCTTTCTATTTCTCACATCACTCCTTTCCAACTCCCAAAACCATCACACTGTGTCCTCTGCAAGTCACTGAGATCTTCAGAGAAACCTCTTCTGTCTTCACACTTTTGCTCTATCTGGAAGCTGCATCTCACCTGAGGATGCTGCTTTCCGTGAAGCTGTTTCAAATCATGGGTGTTTTCTTTCCCACTTTTCTGGTACAGCTTGGGCTAGAGAAATGGCTGCTACCATTTTATTTTCACTACCTCTTATCTAAATCCTCCAACTTTGAACCTCATGCCTTAATAATGTTATACCAGCTATAATATCTCCTTGTTGTAGTCATAGTTTAATCCCCTTCCTTGAAGACATTACCCACAGGTTCACAGTTACTTTCTTTAATACCACCACTATAATTTAAGGTCTATCATTATCCTTGTAGATTATCCTTTTGGTACTTTGGACTTCCATTTTTTTGATTTTTTAATCTAATTATCTTAATTTCCACCTACCTCAGCTACTTGCTCCAATGTGCAGAACCCAGATCTTGTCAGAATGTGACCTTAATTTCAAGCATTTGACTCTCTGTTCATCATCTCCTATCTTTTCAGCTAATTCTTTCTAGTACCCTAACTCCAGCAATCATTTTGTATCACTAGGACCTATAATTCATTGACTTTTATCATCTTTTCTGTGTCCCTTATCCCCTTGTGTCTTAGCTATCCTCTGTTCAGGTTTAAATACCATGAAAAATTACTACAATCATTCTCTTGCATGTACTCTTAAAGCCCTTGCCCCTTTCTTGCTTCATTGTATTCACTTATCAAAATTATAACCTTCCTTAATTGCAAATTGCTACTCTATAACTGAATGTTGCCGGAGAAAAACACACAACCATGCTGAATGGTTTCACTTTAAATTCAGGATCACTAACCTAAAGTAAGCCCTTAATGCTGCCTAATAATTACACTAGATTTTTCTAGTTCATTCACCCTTCAGCACTCTTAAATAATTATTTTCTATAATGTACTCTCTTCTCAAACTGTTAACATATACTCCTTCATTCTCAATCAGCTTAAGATCTTTTTTCCTATTTCACTGTGAAAATTTAATAAACCAGAAAAGAACTTCAATAAATTCCTACCGCCACGTGTAACCTTCACTTTGTATCAAACTTCTATTACTATGGCTGATCTGTCTGTGCTCTGAGGAAAGGCCAACTCCTCCATCTATTGGGTAGGTTTCCTCTCATCTTCTTTGGTATCATTATTAAATAGGATGATACCAAAGAAGGAAATTCTGGAAAAATTGCTCCAGCACTTTTCCTCTCGCCTGAATATTAATTCCTTCTCACCTCCTAGGCCCCCATTACTGAATCTTTCTTACATGCACAGAGTCTATTATTTCTTCAATCTTAAAAGCCCTCTTTTTAAAGTCGATTTTAATGTCCAGTTACTTCTCTATTTCTCTCTTTCCCTTTATAATGTAAGAGTTATGTATACTCGTTCTCCTGGATTACTTTCCAGTCATGATCCTTTGAACTTATTTAATAAGGCTTTTACTTCTGTTCTTCCACTAAAACTACTCTTGTCAAAGTCACCAATAGTCTCCACATTGCTAAGTCCAGAGGTCAGTTTTCAGTCCTCATCTTACTTGACTCAGCAATATTTGGCACAGCTGATCACCCCTTTCTCCATTAAAAACACAGCTTTCAGGATCACATACAGTACTAGCTTTCCTTCATCTTCATTCATTGTTCCTTCTCAGTCTTCTTTGCTGTCTGTTTTCCATCTCCTGTCTTCTTTACATTGGAATGTTCAGTTCTTGCAACTTTTTTCTATCTATACTAAGTGTTTAGTGATATCATGGCTCTAAGTGTCCATGCATTATAGGGAACTATAATTACAGTCATTATAAGTTCTGGTCCCAATTCATCATATTCAGAAGAGCCAGATTAATCCTATTAAACAGTAAGATTGTATTACCTCTCTACTTAAACCGCTTCATTTGGCATCTACCTTAGCTTGTTTTGTGCTGCTGTAACAGAATACCAGAGACCATGTAATTTATAATGGACAGAAATTTATTGGCTCAGTTCTGGAGGCTAGAAAGTCCAAAATTAAGGGACCACATCTGACTAGGGCCTTATTGCTGCATTGCCACATAGCAGAAGGCATCACATGATAGAAGGATGGAAGAGCAAAGAGAGAGACAGAAAGAGAGGGTGAAGCCACTCCTGCAATAAGGAACCCACTCCCATGATAATAGCGTTAGTCCATTCATGAGGGCCAAGCTCTCATAAACTAAATACCTCATAAAGGTCACACCTCTTAATACTGTTACAATGGCAATTAAACTTCAACATAGGTTTTGGAGGGGACAAAGATTCAAACCATAGCAGTTTCCCATCTCATTAAGAGTAAATGTCCTTACAGAGGCTTTGCACTCTCATTTTTTATCTAATCCTCATCTCCTACTCTTTTGGCCCTCCTTCATTCTTCTCCTTTGCATTTATTGTTCCCTCTACCTAGAAAGCTCTTCTTCCAGGCACCCATATCATTCCCTATTTATCTCCTTCA
>NW_012152263.1:246691-247768 GCF_000956105.1 Propithecus coquereli | reverse complement strand
TATAATTAAATTGCTTTTAGATTATCTGTTAGCCAGTCAAGGAGTAGTCCACTCCCTGAAGAGACATGTTGTATATAGGTAGAGTGACCATATATTCTTGTTTTCCTGGAACACTTTCAGTTTACACTTCTTGAACAAAAGAGTATTTCTGAATAAGCACCTTATTTGACTCTTAAATATGATATGGCTTTGACAATAAATTATATGGTAACCCTATATAAGGATCAATATCAGTGATAAGGAAAATCAATTAATTTCCCATATGTAGCAAAATTATTGTCTAAGAGTACATTGAATCTCTTCTGTTGTCTGGGCCTGGGCTCCTTTGGCTTCTAGACTAGTAGAGAGCCATGGGCATTACTCACATACTTCCTTTTTCTATTCATTAACTTGATTGTTCATAAGGGTCTTCTAAGCATGATCAGTTACTAGTGTCACAGCCCTAAGGGACAAAAATTGTATCAATGACTAACAGAGTGGGGTATAACACATAGAGGCCACATTTTTTGATCATGAGTGTAGCCAGAGAGGTAGAGGTATTTGCCTGCAAGTTCAATTCTCTATGGTCTGACTTCCCATAGAGGGATGTGGCCTTCTGTGAAGCCAACAGGTAATGCAATCAATCCTCTTTTGATATGGGGGTGGCTAAGTAGAGCTGGAAGCCAGTTGTATGTCATGCAGTTTCTCTGTTGCTAAAGGGGAATCTCCTAAATCCCTTGGTAATATCAAGGGAAGCTCTGGTACTCACCTGACAATTAAGGTAGGTAGCAGGGTAGAGTGGAAAGTCAAGATTCTGCCCTGTCATATATTGCTATAGCTATAAGGTTTGGATTCCAGCTCCTGATCATGACAAAAGAAGATCTGGCTTATCCCTAATTATGAAGCTTAAAAGCCCAACAGCCCAAAGACCAGGTTCCCTTTTCCATTGCCTGATGCCTGAACTATTCGATCCCTGTCCTTCAGAAACAATGGTGATATAGCACCTCTTGTATACTCCTGGATAGAGGTGGAACGCATTCTACTAAGTTAGGTATCCCAAAAATGGAAAGACCAGCACCACATGTACTCACCATCAAA
>NW_012152263.1:241153-242524 GCF_000956105.1 Propithecus coquereli | reverse complement strand
CTAATACTCCATGATGTTCATTTTTTATTCTTCTCATGGCTCAATAAATTAAAAAAAATAAAAAACATTTACCACATTACACTCATTAAGGTCCAACATTGATCTCATCTGTGCCATATTACAGTGTTTGCTACCAATCACCTTAATTATAAAATGAATTGCTTAGTCACACATTTAATAATGGGTAGAATTGGCCTTCATAACCACTTCTCTCTTGTTATCAATCAGCAATTTACATAGTCACAGGGGAAACCATCTCATTATTTACTGTGAGACAGAGTAAGGAACATCAAATTTAATTGCCCTACTAGGCACTGGAGCCATAATCTTTGCACAACACTTAATGTTTTCATTACTTATCAATTCACTTATTGTTTTTATTCTATACTCACAAAAGTTAAGCAGCTGGCAAACAGTAGATCTTTCATTACTATTTACGCAGAGATAAAAAAAGATGCAAAATAGGCTAGAGTGAATATATTAACTCAAATGATTATATAGAATGTCAGTTGTTCCAGTTTAGCTTTACCAGTATTGCTGAAACAGATCACACAGAAGTTCTTACCTTTTGTAGATAAAGGTTTTATATCCTTTCATTGATTTTAATTTTTTTAATGTTTTTTTCCTGAGACTTCTCCAGTGTCTTCGCTGCCAAAGTAACTGCTTTTTCCTAATGAAGTGATTCTGAAAGACTCAAAATGACTACAATATATAATATGATTCATGAATTCACATATTCACTCATTCGTTCCTTATACTTTGTTTTTTCAAACTGTGCTAGGCTTGGGAAAATAAAGATGATTAAGAGCCAAAGTTATGCCATCCCAGTGTCTAAAGCCTTGCAGATTTACAAGTAAACTCTGAGTTAAAGTGCACACAGAGCTTCTGAAATATCCCTAATGAAGAGAGAATGGGGACCTGGGAACATAGCCTCAATGCTTGGCATTTATAATATTTTTTAAAAAGAACACAGTTTGCATTTTTTTTCCAATAGTTTTCAGAAATCTGGAAATTTAACCATGAAATTTTTTCTTTTTTTTCCAAAAGAAAATTCAGTCCGAAGTTGACAGGTAAATCTCCAGTGGACAGAGGGTTAAAAAAAGTTGACAGGTAAAACATACAAATACATGGGAGTATGCATCTCCACTCTTTACAGAGATGACTCTGCTGCTGTAGACTGAGGCTTCTTAGGATCATCAATAAATAAATGCCGTGTTGTAAGCACTGATGTTTTGTGGGTTTTGTTATATAACATCAATGCAGAAAATACCTGACGCTGACTAATTGAAGCTTCTTTAGATTTTTGTGTTTTTTTATTGGGTGATGTGGATTTCTATGACACTGTATTCTGCTTCTCTTTATACTTCTGAC
>NW_012152263.1:239303-241103 GCF_000956105.1 Propithecus coquereli | reverse complement strand
GGTGTCTTCAGGTCGATGGGTTTTGTATAACAGAAAGGTCATTATCTCTACTAGGTAGTGGTCATTAGGAATGTCACGGGGGAGCTCATGTGGTTCTGCTCCCTGAATCTTGCCTGTGGATAAAGGAAAGACACAGAGTGTAGTTAAATGATCAGAATGTGGGGCTGAGAATTCATATATTTCATTTCTACCATTAACATGATTAGGCCAGCCACTAAACTTGGCTTAATTAGACTATAAACATTAAGAGTTTCTTATGAAAGAAAATATGCCTTGTTTAAAATTTTTTTCTTTAGTGTTTGTGTCTTTATAATCATAAGCTCGTATTTTCTTCAGTAATGTTAATATTCATATGGAAATAAGCATGGGATAGTGTTAAAGAAGTCATGGTTACAACGCTAGTTTTATGTAAAACCACCAGAGTAATTTTAGAAGTGCAGCTTACATTTTGTAGTCAAAGGGACATATATTGGGGTCACATTTAATAATAAGAAGAACAATAACTACATCAAAAATAAAAGCAACAACAGTGATTATTAAGAGTTCAATACACCAATGAAACTATAAATGGATTATCCTTCCCAGTCAATTTTTAAGAACTGGGATGTTTGGCACAATGTTTGGAGTTGTGACACAGTTGCAAAAAAGTTAATCCTTTTGACTTCTGCCAGTTAGTATTAAACTTATGAGGCATGAAATCATCTAATTCTTGATAATAGGTTTTCTATAGAGTTCCCAGTAGAAAACATTTATGCTTGAAACATATGTGCCTGGATCTCACAAACCACAGGCACATTTACAAAAATGCAGTCTTCACCTTTGAGTGCTGAGAAACAAAATAATTTTTTAGAAAGACAGGAGAAAATGGGCCATAAATTTGCCCATGTCTTTTGTGAAGGCCCAACAAATCAACTGAGTTAAAGCCTGGGATATATTACATTTGCATATTTATATATTCAAACTTTTGGCAACTGCTACTTTTCCCTCATCTCCATTTTATTCCAGTTTTCTTCACTTTCTTTTTTCCATTGGAGTGATACGTTTTATTTTTGTCATCAAGCGGAGAGGCACAGGATGCCTGATAACATCAAATTGAGATGAAAAATTATCCCATTTCATGGTATGAAAGGATCAATTTTAACCTATCAAGTTCCATGAAAGGCAGAGGAGATAAATGCATATTGGACACTGAACTGTCACTAACTTATTCTCAATCTTATTTTCACCCGATGTTTCAGAGTGTAGTCAGGCCCTTATGACAAAATTCTGGATTGAAATAGTTTACATTTTAGCCCACATCATGATCTTTTAGAACATGCTGACCACTTACAGAAAATAGTTGGCTCTCAGTTTCTTCTTCTCCTTCAGGTTTCTAAAACACATAATTTTCACCTTCTTTCTAGAAGACTATTCTCTGTTTTCATGAATCTCTAATATTTTAAAGTTTCCACTCCAGGTACCTACTTTAGTCTGAATTTCTATTTAGTAATGTTTGTTTATTATGTCAGATTTTAGAAGTGGTATGTTTCACTGTAGAAAATTTGGAAAATACCAAAAGAGTATAAAGAGTGAAATAATAAGCATTTATAATGCCATCAGCCAGAAATGACCAGAGTGGTTGCGTCCATCTCTTTCCCTTTAAATGTGCATACATATGCACATATGTTGTGTACATATATATTACATGTATACATACAACTATACACAAAATAGGAACTATTCTGTAAAGTAACATTGGGGTTATTCATATTTTACTTTAATATCCCCTGCAAAGTAGGGGATGTTTACTTCTATAAAACA
>NW_012152263.1:222635-225386 GCF_000956105.1 Propithecus coquereli | reverse complement strand
GATAAAAGCCATTTTAACTGGGGTGAAATGATATCTCATTGTATTAAATAGCTTTGATTTGCTTTTATCTGGATGACTAGTGATGTTGAGCATTTTTTCATATACCTGTTGGTCATTTGTATGTCTTCTTTTAAGAAATGTCTATTTAGATACTTTGCCCATTTTTGATTGGGTTATTTGATTTTTTTCTTATCTAGTTGTTGGAGCTACTGAAATATTTAATTTTTTTGGCAGATGGGTAATTTCCATTCTGTGATTTTTCTCTTCATTTTGTTGATTGTTTCCTTTGCTGTGCAGAAGCTTTTTAGCTTGATGTGATACCATTTGTCCAATTTTGCTTTGGTCACCGGTGCTTTGGGGGTATTACTCAAGAAGTCCTTGGCCAGACCAATGTCCTGAAATGTTTTCCCAATGTTTTCTTTTAGTAGTTTCGTGGTTTCAGATCTTAAACTTAAATCTTTCATTCATTTTGATTTAATTTTTGTATATAGTAAGAGAAAGGGGTCTAGTTTCTATCTTCTGCATATGGGTATTCAGTTTTCCCAGCACCATTTATTGAAGAGACTATCCTTTTCCCACTGCATGTTCTTGGCACCTTTGTCAAAGATAAATTCATTATAGATATGTGGATTTATTTCTGGATTTTCTATTCTGTTCTATTGGTCTATGTGTCTTTTTTCATGCCAGTACATTGCTATTTTGGCTACTACAGCTCTACAGTATAATTTGAAGGCAGTTAGTGCAATTCTTCCAGTTTTTTTGTTTTTGCTCAGGATGGCTTTGACTATTCTGGGACTTTTGTGGTTCTGTATAAATTTTAGCATTTTTTTTTATTTCTGTGAAGAATGTCATTGGTATTTTAATCAGGATTGCATTGAATCTGTAGATTGCTTTGAGTAGTATGGACATTTAAATAATATTGATTTTTCCAATCCAAGAGCATGGAATATCTCTCCATTTTTTGTGTATACTCTTCAATTTCTTCGATCAATGTTTTATACTTTTCATTACAGAGATCTTTCCCATCTTTTGTTAATTTTAGTGCTAGATATTTTGTTTTATTTATATCTATTGTAAATGAAATTCTTTTCTTGGTTTCTTTTTCAGACTGTTTACTCTTGGCATATAGGAATACTACTCATTTTTATATGTTGATTTTGTATCCTGCAACTTTACTGAATTTGTTTATCAGTTCTAATAGTTTTTTTTTTTTGATACAGTCTTCAGGTTTCTCTAGATATAAAATCATATCTGCTGCAAACAAGGATAATTTGACTTCTTCTTTTACAATTTAGATGCCCTTCATTTCTTTCTCTTGTCTGACTGCTCTAGATACAACTTCTAGAACTATGTTGATTAACAGTGTTGAAAGTGGGCATCCTTGAATTGTTCCAGACCTTAGAGGAAAGCCTTTCACTTTTTCCTATCAGTACACTTCTCACCATGGGTCTGCTGTGTATGTCTTTTATCATGTTGAGTTAAGTTCCTTCTGTATCCAGTTTTGTGAGAGTTTTATCATGAAGGGATGATGCATTTTATCAAATGCTTTTTCAGCATCAATTGAAATGATCATATGGCTTTTGTTCTTCATTCTGTTGATATGATGTATCACATTGATTGATTTGCAAGGATGTTTAACCATCCTTGCATCTCTGGGATGAATCCCACTTGATCGTGATGAATAATCTTTTTAGTATGTTGAATTCAGTTTGCTAGTGTTTTGTTGAGGATGTTTGCATCTATTTCATTAGAGATAGTGGCCTATAGTTTTCTTTTTTGTTGTTGTTGTGGTTTTGGTATCAGGGTGACATCAATCTTGTAGAATAAGTTTGGGAGTATTCTTTTCTTCACAGTTTTTTTGAATAGTTTAAGGAGGGTGGGTATTAGTTCTTCTTTGAATGCTTGATAGAATTAAGCAGTGAAGCCAAAGACAAGTAATAACAAATGCGGGCAAGGATGTGGAGAAAGTGGAATCCTTGCACATTTTTGGAAACGTAAGTTTGTGTGACCACTATGGAAAATAATATGGAGGCTACTGAAAAACTAAAAATAGAAGTACCATATAACTCAGCAATCCCAGTGATAGAAATATACCCAAAAGAGGGGAATTCAGCATATCAAAAAAATATCTTCCCTCCCCTGTTCATTGCAGCACTATTTGCAATAGCTAAGATTTGGAATCAACCTAAGTGTCCATCAACAGAAGAATGGATAAAGAAATTGTGGTACATATGTACAATGGGATACTATAAAAGAGAATGAAATCTTGCTATTTGCAACAGTGTGGATAGAACTGGAGAACATTATGTTAAGTGAAATAAGTGAAGTACAGAAAGACAAATCTCACATGTCTCATTCAAGTGTGGGAGCTAAATATTAATAACAACCAATCTCATGGAGATAGGGAATAGAATGATGGTTACCAGAGGCTGGGAAAAGGGGTTGTGGAGGAGGAGATAAAGTGGGGATGGTTAATTGGTACAAAAATATAGTTAGATAGTTATATATAATGAGCAATATTTGATAGCACAATAAAGAGACTATAATCAATAATGCATTAGAGTATACTTTAAAATAACTAAAAAAGTGGAATTGGAATATTCTCAACACAAAAAAATGATACATGTCTGAGTGATGGATACCCCAATTACCCTGATTTGATTAATGCACATTGTATGTCTATACCAACACATTACATGTACCCTACAAATATATACAACTGTTATGTACCCATAATAATTACAAATAAAA
>NW_012152263.1:217765-221625 GCF_000956105.1 Propithecus coquereli | reverse complement strand
AAATTAAATGTTTTCAGGAAATCGAAATAGAGGAAAATTTTTCCAACACTTTTTTTTATGGAGTCTACAATACCAAAACCTAACAACAAAGGAAAATTACAGGACAATGTTACTAATAAGCATAGATATTTTTAAAATGCTAAATAAATCAGTGAAAATTAAATCTGTTGTTCTATAAAGAAGACAGTATATATGTTATGATCAAGTGAAGCATAGACATGCAGATTAACATTTGAATGTAAGTCAATATAATATACAATATTAACAAAATAATGGATAAAACTAATATAATCAGCTAAATAGTTGAAGAAAAAAGTTTAATAACATGTAATACTCAGCTACAATTAAACTAGATCTGTAAAGAAACTTTCTTAATTAGTGATATGGTTTGGATGTTTGGCCCCTCCAAATTCCATGTTGAAATTTGATCCCCAGTGTTGAAAAATAGGGCCTGGTGGGAGGTATTTTGGTCATGAGGGCAGATCTCTCATGAATGGCTTGGTGCTCTCTCCGTGATAATGAGTGTGTTCTCACTTCATTAGTTCACAGAACAGTGCGTTGTTTGAAAGAGCCTGGCACCACCTTCTCCCTCTCTTGCCATGTGACATGCCTCTCCCTCTTTGACTTCCACCTTGATTGGAAACTCCCTGGATCCCTCACCAGAAGCAGATGCTGGTGCCATGCTTGTACAGTCTGCAGAACTGTGAGCCAAATAAACCTTTTTTCTTTATAAATTACCCAGCGTCAGGTATTTCCTTTATAACAGTGCAAATGGACTAATACAATTAGATAAACAGAATCACAAAAACCTTACAGTAAACGTAATACCTTATTTTGAAATGTTCAAAATTTTCCCTTAAGACTAGAACAAGATGTAGATGATCATTTCTTTCTTATCTATATAACATTGTATTGGATGCTCTAACCATAGCAGTAAGTTAGGAAAGTAAAAATAGAAGTACGTATTGAAAGCAAGAAATAAAACTGTCATTACTCATAGAAAACATTATTGTGTAGCAGAAAATTCAAAGATTCTACAGAAAAACAATATTAAAATTGATAATTTATTAAGGATCCTGGGTACCAGGAAATGCACAAAATTAATTGTATTTCTCACCAAATGTTAATTGTGTTTTTATATTTTAACAACAAATGAGTAGAAAATGAAATTTAAAAACTGATAGAATTTACAATGGAATAAAAAAATGCCTAGGAATAAATCTAAGTAAAAATGTGCAAGTCCCTTACACTGGATATTATACATTATTGAGATCAATTAAATAAGAATTAAATAAATGGATGAATATATCATATCCATAAATTGAAAAACTCAATATTCTCAAGGTATCAATTCTTTTCAAATTTATCAATAGATTTAATGAAATTCCAATGAGGTGTTTTTGTTTTGGTGAAAATTGAAAATTTGATTCAAAAATTTATTTGGAAATGCAAACAACTAAAAATTGTAAAGGCAATTTTGAATAAGAATAGTACAGCTAAAATGTAGCCTACATTATCAACTGCAAAGCCACAAAGAATAATTAGTCTTTGGTTCCATTACTATAATGCTTAAAAAAATAAGCGAATTTATGCTTTGTGTGTTTAGACAGTAAAATTCTATGGGTTTCAGCAGAGAAGTCATGCCATTGCTTTCCTGTGGAGGGGTGGTGAGAGTATGCAGTAATTAGGTATGGGGGTGAGTTATTGTGTGCAAAATTCTACCTCTTTTGTGGTGGGTACATGAATGATCTCTTTGTGATAAATCATTGAGCTGTCCATTTTCATTCTGTGTGCTTTTCCATGTTGTTCATTTCAGGGAAAAGCATTTAAAAACTCAGAATTAAGCACATATAAATAAATTCCGAGATTGATGCTTTGGAAGAATGCAATACTAACCAAAGAAAGAATTGTACAACTAAAGGAAGTAAAGCTTGAACTGAGCTTTGAAGGGAGAGTAGGAAATAATTCAGCCCATGGAGAGTGGGGAAAATGGAAAGAGCATTCCAGACTTAGGAAGAGCCTGTGCAAAGGCTTGGTAGTGAGATAGAACAAGGGTATTCAAGGACTAGAATAGAGCCTAGTGTGCCCGGAGCATGGAGAAGTACAAAAATTTTGCAAGTTGAGGTGCAGCAGAATATAGACAGGTTTATAGACAGACTAAGTTAATCTTATGAGCAATGGGTAGCTGTTGACAGGTTTAGAATAGGGGCATGAGGCAGACAGATTTGCATTGAACAAGTTAACTCTGGTTGTAGTCTGGAGAATGGATAGAAAGGCAATAGAGCATATTTCATGGGCCCAGTTAAGAAGCTATTGAAAAAGTTTAGGTGAACATTGACAGGATATTGACTTGTGGTGGAAGCAGTGGAAATGGTGAAAAATAAATAGATACATGGCATTTCTAAACTTGGAGACAAATGAAAACCTAATGAAACTTGGTTGTTTTATTGGCAAAATAATGGCTGTTATAGCCCCATTTTCCATTTTTTTTTCCAGAGGATCACAAGTTTCAGTGAAAGAAATAAGAATACTACTAATAGCCAGTTGCATATCTACCATTAAGAAAAAGCAGTACTGTACATAAATCTCTCTTCCTGCCTGGTTGAAATTACAACATAGAGGCTGTACTCCTTAGGCTACATCAAGCAAACCAGTTTCTTGTTGGCAAATGCAATGTGGTCATTATTTCCCCGGTATGGTTGTTTATAAATAGACATTTTTTGCTACCTGACTTACAACAGTTTAAAATGCATATACCTTTGTACATGTACTTGCTTGATTCCTACCTCCCTTCCCATTTCCTTCCTAAGTCACTTAACATCTGCTTTATACCAAAGGGTCTACTTAATCAATTGCTCATTGTATCGCACAATGAGTGATCCCACCTACTCGTTAGCTAGTGAAATTTCATTTGAAAAATTATTACCTTTGGGGCAAAGTTGGCTCAGCAGTTGTCTGGGAATCAAATGTTTGTGTTCTACTTTCAGCAATACAGTTCCCCTGTTGAGTAGAACTGGGATGATTCATTTCACCCTCCTTTCACTCAGTTTTTACTCCTTTCATCATTTACGTTGTATAGTGATCAACATCTCAGAAAAAATGATACAATGCAGACATAATATGCAATGCAAATGGTTCCTGATCATAAGACTTGATTACTATAAATCCCAGATATCTGGAGCAGCATGCCATGTTGTACAAGTGAAGAAAGTGATGCATAGCAATTTCATTTGATTCATCAGCCATCTAAAAGCAAGTCAGTAAAGGTTTTTCTAGGTTTTAATTCCTAACTGCAGACTTTCATTACAGTATTCTCTTCATCATTTGCATAAAAAGTCTTTTGTTTGTTGCCCAAAGTAAAAGGAATCAGATTAAAGTGGTTATATTAAGGTAATTTAGCACTGAAAATATACTCCTCCAACAGGAACAAAATCCTGCTGGTTTGATATCCACATCTCACACTATTTTTTTAACTGAAGTTGCTATTATTCTTAAGATTTATGTTAATATAGGAAGCACTGAACAATTCATTGAACTCTAACTCTTTCTTTTAAGTTATTATCTAATCATTACTCACTAGATGAACAAATAAGGAAAGGTTAAATAATTCATAAGTAATGCTTTGAGAGATGCATTGTTCAAAAAGAGCAGAACTACTTGTTTTCATTTCATGTAAGGGATTTCTGAAATATATTTCTTTTTTTTTTTTGAGACAGAGTCTCACTGTGTTGCCCAGGCTAGAGTGCCGTGGCGTCATCCTTGCTCACAGCAACCTCAAACTCCTGGGCTCAAGCGATCCTCCTGCCTCAGCCTCCCGGGTAGCTGGGACTACAGGCACGCACCACTGTGCCCGGCTAATT
>NW_012152263.1:211796-217275 GCF_000956105.1 Propithecus coquereli | reverse complement strand
GCTTTCAGTAAGAAGCATGGAGCATAGCTCATTCTTTCCTTTCCAATAATGCACACTATCAGAGAAGTACATGTCAATAAATTGTCCATTACTGGCTGCACGGAGCTATGCAATCTTTTGTGATCTGGGCATTTCTTTCCACAGTATAGTTTAAAATCCACAGTGTATTATAAAGATGATCTAAATCTATATTTAAGTTGAAATCTATATTTTATTTTAATATATTTTATTATTTTTGTTGCACATTTACTGATCTGTTATTTCAGCAGTGTTTTGTGCTCACCATTCCTTTAGCAAAAGCACTCTTCAAAGCTGAATATTACATCCTAGCTTGTTTGAATTCTATCTGATTAGACTTTCTACAATGTATCTATGTATTTTTAATACAGGGTATAACATCCAATTGTCATTGTACTTATGATGCTATAAAACTATAACAAATTATCAACCTCATTTACTTTGTGGCATTGTTTGTTTTGTAATTATAGAAAGTAGTAGAGAGTAGCTTATGGGTAAACCATTTCCATCTGGAGAATTTTAAGTATCATTCACTTGAAATTTAAAATTCAGTGATTTATAAACAATGTGAAGTATGGTTTTATATTTTGCTTAAATTCTCTATTGGGTATGACAATAGTTACATTGCTATGTTTTCTTTTCTTCTCCTTTCTTCTCTACAACTATACCTAGTTGCACAAATACATATTTTGTGTCTGCATTTATATATATGACATAATTTTTAAAATATAAATTTCTATCAAGCATATCACTCTCACATTCCCATCTTTGTTCTTATTTACTTTAAGGTGGACTATTCATTCTTATAAATATATATGAAAATCACATAATGTGTAAGCAACAATGCACAATGAGGTGAATGAACTACAGGAACTGCTGTAATGAACCTCTAGATTTTCCCGAATTCTGGTTAAAAAGAGGAAGAGTGTGAAGGATGAAAAGTTATCATTATTATTACCACTAAATTGATTTAAATGGTTTATTTTCAAATAAGAGTAATACTGAATATTTTTAGTCTCAAAACTTAAATTCAAATGTTAGACCCTTGGGCTTCTGTATCAATAGGACAAACACAATCCTCAATAATCATTTTTTCATTTATTTAAACTGATTTTCTTATTCAACATTTGAATCAAAACAGGAAGAGCAATTACTTCTCTTCTTTTCGTGACTAGCTATAGAAGTGAAAGAAATTTGGGGCGTGAGGAAGGAATGATTTCAGGAGTGTAGCCACAGGACATGTACTTTCTTCAAAGACGAATTTCAGCCAGGGAGTTAGATTTGTACTTTCATGCTCCAGTTTCAGTCTTATTGGAGTCAGTGACTGCCTCACGTTCTCAGCGGCACTTCCATTTTTGCCTTCTTTTAATGGAAGGTTCATGGAAAAGACACTGTGTATGGATGATTTATTATGGCCTGGAAAAGGTCACTTTGGGAATAAATTACCAAAATTTGTTATTCGTGAGCATGCACCATTTAAGCTGTTTCAACTAATGTTCAGATAACCACTTAAGAATCTGATTTTGGCAGCCTTTTAAGAAGTACTTATTTCAAAAAGAACGTTCTTTAATTTCTACTGATTTGCATACAAATGTTTTGCATTTAGGAATTCTGATTTCATTTTCTAGGTTTGAATTCCGTTTTTTTTCTTTCATTTTGCTAACACTCTTTTTATTTTCCCCTGACTAATTGGACTTGAACTTTTCACAAGCAAGGTACATGTTTCTGCATATCCTTTCACTTTTATTTTACATCTCTCACCACTTTGTTCTGCTGGACACTTCTGGATCCAGTCATGGCTATTCATGGAATTTCCCTAATATGCTGCTCCCCATCCTCCTTGGAGAGGAGATGCTAATTTAAATAGATGCTTTTGTTTATTGCTGTCCCTGTTTGAGAGAATATCACTTATACGCATAATTTGCAAAGAGGTCCAGTTCCCTCCCAATGCACAATTATCATTTCCACAGCAGGTGCAATTGTACTTTCTCCTTCAAAGTGATTTGGGTTATTTCCATTATTAACTATTCTTTTACTCACCTATTGCCAATGATTTAGTAACTATCACGCGAATTAAATTTAACATAAAGCTTATTTAAAATATTATTTTGACTAAACAACGCATTGGTATAAATTAAGCAGACAAGGCCACACACACAGAACTAGCAGGACAAAAATTTTAAGGGAAAATGGGAGCGGATAAATGGTAATTCAATACTTAATTTGCCTTTGTGTTGTAAAACATCTATTTGTGGACTCAAAATTGACAGAGAGAAGAGTTTCATGATATTGAAATGGCATCATCCAGAGTCAAGATTATTATTAAGAGGTTAAAAATAAATCATGCATTCTAGATGCTAAAAGTGCTTTTGAGCCCTTTCTATTAGGCAGTTGTTCAAACGGTTTGCTTTGTTCCCCAAATCTTGACCTCAGAAAAAGGGATAGTAGAGGTCATCTCTCACTCATATTAGACTCACCCAACTGTTACTTTTTCAATTTTTGACCACAAATCATTATTTTTGGTACTGTCAGTTCTGTGCTTGCATAAGTCTGACCTAATAAGAGAAAAAGCTTCCAATGTGTCCCAGATAATACGTCTTAAATTTGGTTTCAGGTGACTGGAGACACATTGAACACATTTCCCCTGCATTGCAAATAACAATTTGTGGTTACTGTGCTCTAACGCGTTGGAGCAGAGAGCCCTTTATCCAGAGCTAAACGATGGACAAGGTGGTCTTGTGCCCCTGCAGTCAAGTAAAAGTGGAATCCCTGTCAATGTGAATCAGATTCACTTCTCAGCATTATAGCAGCCTTCGGTCCTTGCTGATGGGTTCTTTTTAAGCTGTGCAGGGGCACTCATGGAGAAAAAGCAAAATCCCACCTTCAGCCAGGGAGTTTGGGAATGTAACACAGCCAATCTCTGTGCATTCATATGGATGATATAAACCAGGAGACAGTGCTTGCTGTTGATGGGAGTTCTCATTTAGGGGCCTTGCTCTTTCTATGCTGACAATCTTTGCAGAGCATGAAGCCAGGCATCCTGTGGATGCAAATGATTTATGAAGGTTAATTCTTTGGAGGAGGGCTGATTCCACAGTGTGTTTTGTGTGAGGTCACTCACTATCCTTTGAATTCTATGCCTGTGTTAATTGCAGCAATTTGAATTATTTTATTTAAATTGCCAATGAAATTGTAGCAATTATAACAGCATGAACTGTTTCTGTTTGCTTTTTTTCTCTGCTGCACATGCCATTTTGGACTCTACCAGGTTAACTTTATTAGTGCTATAATTTATTCCTCAACTTTTATATCTGCAGGTTTTGCAGAGGATTGGTGTCAGCAACATAAGATTGACTTCTTTTGCACAAAATTTTGGCAGTGCTACATAAAGATACAACTATCTTCAAATGGCACAGACAGTTTTCTTTCATGTGTTAAAATTCCTATGTTTTATATTTTAAATGTTAATGCCTGGCAAGAGACTTAAGTGGTTAATTCACGGATTTCAAATGTGAGTCTTCATTGTGAGCAACTACTCTTGCTCTAAGTTGTTTACAAAGATAAATAGAAAGAACTCTTTAGGAGTTTACAATTTTTAATACAAAAATATCATAGACAATTTTGACAGATAGACTTCATCCTGATAACATACATTTGGAAATAGAAGTTAATACTACTGCATCTCTCTCTCACCGTTTGTGCACACATCAAACTCCATTACCCTAACTGTGGACTCGAGAGTAAATTTCCTTATCCCATAGCTATGTGTACTTGTTTGAGGAAAGAGAAAGTAAGAAAGACCTCTCTCAAGTGTTCTTCCCTCATTTGTCTTTCTCAATTGTAAAAGTTCTCTTTTGAGTCTGATAAATAAAAGTTGATGGCTGAAGGAAGACCCAATTTACTTTCATCACCAATAGGTTCTAGGCATATTGGCAGGGTAAAATCTAGATATCATTCCACTAAATTATAGGGGGACACAGTCAATCATACAAACCACAAACGTTCTTAGGAGATGCAAGGGCATTTATAATGCCACTTGCTTTAGTTTATTCATGTAACCTTCCTGACATCTAATATCTTCCAAATTCTTCCTTACATTCTTCTTTTATCTATAATAGTTTTTGGTAAATAATATTCTTAGAAAATGTGTTGCATTTTTTTTAAAGTTAAGAACATTGTCTGAATATTCAGAACATGTTGATATTTAAACCTAATAGGACAAGAATCTCTCTTTACATTGTGACCTTTCAAATACTACCCTAAAGTGTAAATGTGATTAACTGACAAACATGCAAATGTAAATTAACTTGTTAGGCAGAGACAGTCTCCTTCCCCTTAGAAGCCTACCCGTCCCATTTATTATAATATATCTAACCATATAGGCTGTTCAGAATAGTTTAGCTATTCTGGATGTGAAATCTTGGTCAAATTTTGTTTTGTAAGGCGATACATATTTAATTTTATGCCAATTTCCCTTATGTCAAGATTATTATCACCACGATCTCTACCAAACTTTCTATAGCAACCACAGCTCTGCGGATCCAATCTGTAAAATGTGTCACTCTTGCTAATCACAGTCTGACACTCTAAAGATTAGTTTACTATGAAATGAATCCCAGCAGACTAGACCAGACAGAAAATGATTCATGGATGCAAAATAAAATGCCACATTGTTTCAAGGATTGTAATTAACCTTTCCATGGCATCCAATAGCTCTAGCGTTTGAGGTCATGTGGTATGTGGCTAGCTCCTTGGTCTGGTTGATTACAATTAAAGGAGTAGAGAAGAGACTCCCTAGTTTCTCATAGACCACATGTATGATTAATCCAGGGAACTTGGAGGAGAATTTGTGAACATGGAAGTCTGGAATTGCCTTTTATAAAAGAATAGGTTTTCGAAATGCAAGGCTTTGGGCCATAGAAGTGACCATCTTTGTTGCATGTTAGTGATTTCTGTTTACAGTTCTGCAGATTTGTTTTCTAACTAAAGAAAACCTGGTTGCACACTTGATTGTGAAGCAGAAGTAAAGTGGACCCATGTGAGATACTCTTGCTGCTACAGATCTCTGAGTAATTAAGAAAGGTAATTAAATATGCTGTGGACATTATTCATATGGTGCTCTTGCTCGAATTGATCCAGCGTGAGCACAGGGGACCAGCAGGGATATTGCTTTAAAAAATTCTAATAAAGGAAACTAGTGGTTTCTATACTTCAATTTATGACTTCCCATTTATTTTAACTGGATTATCCCAATGATATTCTTTTCTTTCTAATTCTCTCCCTGCTGAAAATTTTGCTTTCCTTAAAATGAGGAATTCCAGTGCACTCCAGAAAATAACTCTTCAGAGTACACATATTTAGACTTTTAAATGTAACAGGGATGCTCTACCTCCTTACATTTACACTGCTAAAGTTTATTCCTTAATATGGGAGTTCTCATTTAGGGGCCTTGCTCTTTCTA
>NW_012152263.1:196657-200151 GCF_000956105.1 Propithecus coquereli | reverse complement strand
TATAAGCTACCCAGTTTATGGTATTTTGTTGTAGAAGCATGAAAAGACCAAGAAAACATAATGGGTTATGTTTGTGTGCCGTGTGACACTTTACAAAGAACTTCTGTACATAATGTGCTATTTTGATACTCAAAAGAGACAATCTGTAAGGTAGCCAGGACAGAAATATTCCAGGAAAATATTCCAGGAAATATTCCAGGAAAAAAAAAAGTTTAATTAAATAAATTAGCCAAAGTCAGTCAAATAGGTGGTCATTGGCAGAGCTGAAACTGAAACCTCTGTCTTTTTACCCCACATAGCTATTACTTCTATTACTAGCTGCTGTGGTCAGTATTCTGGGGATCTGAAATATCACGTTATTTGAATTCTAGCTAGATGAACTGTTTTTTATTCAAATATGGAAAGGCCAAATAGCAATCGACTACCCAACCTGAGAAGGATTTCACTCAAGTCTTGCCTCTATTCCCATTCTGTTTCTTAAGATGTTTATGGCATTGTTTGTCTGAGGGCAAAAGAATGTGTTTGCTTCATTGACATCTTTTGTTATTGTTTGTTGTCAACAACATTTTAGCTCTCTCTGTGAAAATTCAAAGGAGAATCTGAGGCAGTAGTTTCCCAGAGGAAACTCTACTTACAATTGGCAATAAGGCTTCAATCTTCCCTTAAGCCCATGAAGTCATCTGCGCCCTCTCTCCACCCCCATTACTTTTTAGACTAGATGTGTCTAAGAAAGTACACAGGACTTGGATTTGGAAAACAGGGAACTGAGAGGCCAGCTATAATTTTTGGTTTTCGGCCACCATGTTAGAATTAATATAATTCTGTTGATGAATTTTAATGTAGTGGCCACTGTGCAGGATTGGGATTGACCCCCCCCACCCGAAATTTGGTTGAGTATTGAGACTGATGACACACACGCAACAGGGTGCAAAAGTATTTTCTACTCGAATAATGAGACTTTCTGGAGAGAGCAGGAAAGGCTCCTAAGCAGGTCCAAAAATGGCTTCAGAGAGCAGGGAGTAGCAGCCAGGTCGGGGTTTTAGGGCGGTGGGAGAGTGGGCCTGGGATGAGGGTCCCTCTTATAAACTGAGAACTGTGTAAGTTCAACTTCTCATCAGCACCAAAGGAAGGAGCACGTGACTTCCTCTCAGCTTGCCCAAAAGTGGGGCAGAAGGGGAAAGGAGAGGTGTGAGGCTTGACATCTGTCAGTAATCAAATATTAAAACAGTCAGACTCCTTATTATACCTAATAAATATTTAAGCAATTGATTGGAAGAAGCACTTGCTCTAGTCATCAAGCTTCAATTGTAAGTGCTGTCTGTAAAATAGGCCCACTCCTTTAATCCTGAGCCATTCGGGCTTCTGAGGTGCTGGTGGTTTTCAAATGGGAATATTTCCTTTCCCCAGATTTCTTTATAAATAAAATAAACCTAACCAAGAAGCAGAACAGTTCGGCAAACATGAAGCTACCTCCAAGGAAGGGCTCAGCCATCACAGTCGCATATCTCGTTTTCATATCAGCTCTTCACGAAGACTCGAACTGCCCACAGGGCCCTGTACACTACACTGTGTGCTGTCAAGATGCCTCATGAAAATTAAACAATAATGGTAAATTGGCGATCTACAGGGAAGGCACATAGCAGAGCAACCTGGCTGCTTCTGAATGACCATCAACAGGATTTGCTTCCTTTTATCTCTTTCAGATGTGTAACAGAGTGCTTGAAGTACCCGTAGGAAGTTCCTTTATCCTTGGCAGAAGGGGTTTGTGAGTCTTGATTTCAATGCCCTTTTATGCTACTCACTGTCAAAGGGGATGCTGTGCAAGGAGAGAATCTGTAACAGAAATGACAGCCATGACAGCCTCATAGAGCCAGCGTCAAAAATATTAGTGAACAATTTAGTAGGCCATCAAGCACATGAATAGACTGGGCCCTTTGCCATCTACCATCTGTCTAGGTGGGAAAATACTGCAGCAGGATCAGAGAAAGGAGGTGAGGGGAAATGGCACACTCTCTGATGCTGGAGGGACCTTTCCCTTTTCTCAAAAGGCTGATCATCTCCAGGCCTGACCTAAGGCCGTTTTTCTGTTTAAGAACCTGTAGGGACTCCATAGGGAGCCCGAAAGGATTAGTTCTCTGGGCTCTATTGCAGCTTTCACTACAAATTGTACCAAAGCCTTCTCGATTAAATATATCATCTAATCTTAGATGCCCATTTGAATTCTGAAAGTCCATTCTAATTTCCCTTCTTAACATTAAGCTTGTCTATTTATAATAATACTTGGTCATAATTTTTATTGCTGTTCTAATGGAGGAATAGTTGTAAGATGTTTTACACTACAAGAGTTCAATTCTATTCTCTAGCTCCTGCATCTGTGTGAAAGTTAGATCAATTTTTTTTTGACATAATGAACATTCTTTCACTTGTTTGCCAGCTTAGGTCTTTGAAAGCGCATGAGCCACATAGTATATTAGCGTTCCCACTCTGCCTGTTTCTCTGTGTGTGTGTGCGCACGCCCGCGTGAGCTGTGTTATTTTTTCCTCATTCAGCTATTGCTGTTATCTAACTCTTGGATGATGAAAGAATTAGATTGCTGGAAGCATCATGTTCAATACCTGTCAAGACTATAAGCTCCATGAGAACAAGAGTTCCTTAGAGTACTGCTGCATTTAGCATGATAATGCTCAGCAAATGTTTATTGAATGAATAAATAAATGGATACCATAGAACTGCTCTTTCTTGTAATCATTTACCAGAATTGTCTGGACTGCCTGCTATTCTTTTGCTTTTTAACTCTTTCTTTTACCTTTATTTTTTGTCTTTTACTTAAAAATGGCTTTTATTTATTTATTTTTTTTTTTTTGGTGCTTAACAAATTGTAGGCAATGTAGATGTATTTGAGGAAGGCACGATATGCCCTGAGATTTCTGCAGTTGCTATCTCTATTCTTGCTCTTTTGTGTGACATGCTCGTCACCAAACATTGATCGATATTCATATCGGATCTGATAAATTACCTGGCAAGGGCAACTGAGTGCTTCTCCCTGTTCTTTCTAGGAATATCTTTGCATCATGGTGCCTTTGCCCATCTTTCTTAGTATGTAATGTGTCCTGGGATTAACAGTTGCAAGTTTTTTGACACAGGAAAGCCATACCTTTTCTTTTTATTAACCAAAGAGCAGTGAGATGAGATCTACAGAAGCAAAAGGAAAACTTCATTTTCTAAAAGCAACCCACTGATTGGGGAGATGAAGCCTTCTGTGCAAAACAAAAGTGTGCTCTGACGAGGGTTTGGGGTGTAGGGTGGGGAGGAATCATGTGCAAGGTCTGTATTGGATAACTTTAAGCAAGACATCGAAAGTCTCACTTATTGGCTGGCCTCAGGTAGTCTGTTGGTGGTCAGTTGGGGAATTTCCAGCTGCAGTCTGTCATGGCACCAACAATAGGAGCCTGTTTGACTTGATTGCAGAAAGAGAGGTCCTGTGACACTTTTAC
>NW_012152263.1:196077-196607 GCF_000956105.1 Propithecus coquereli | reverse complement strand
TCTAAGTAAGTTCCACAGAATCATGAATGAGAGACTCTCTCAAGGTTATGTATGGTGTATGGGTGCTATGGTCTGAATGTTTGTGTCCCTTTAAAGTTCGTATATTGGAAACGTAATAACCAATGTGATAGTATTAGGAGGTGGGGACTTTGGAAGGTGATTAGGTCATCAGAACAGAGCCCTCACAAATGGGATTAGTGCCCTTATGAAAGAAGCCCCAAAGAGCCACCTTGCTCCTTGCACCATGTGAGGACACAGCTGGAAGGGACCATCTGTAAACCAGAAAGCAGGCCTTTACCAGACACCAAATGTATTAGCACCTTGATCTTGAACTTCCCAGCCCCCAGAACTGTGAGACATAAATTTCTGTTATGTATAAGCTACCCAGTTTATGGTATTTTGTTGTAGAAGCATGAAAAGACCAAGAAAACATACTGGGTTATGTTTGTGTGCCGTGTGACACTTTACAAAGAACTTCTGTACATAATGTGCTATTTTGATACTCAAAAGAGACAATCTGTAAGGTAGCC
>NW_012152263.1:195335-195640 GCF_000956105.1 Propithecus coquereli | reverse complement strand
CAGTTGGGGAATTTCCAGCTGCAGTCTGTCATGGCACCAACAATAGGAGCCTGTTTGACTTGATTGCAGAAAGAGAGGTCCTGTGACACTTTTACGACATCCTTCCAAGAAAGCAGAGTATGTGACTGCTCTCTCACCCAGCCGTGGCTGTCTGGTTCTGTTCAGTTAGCCGTGGGAGATCCATGTCAGCCAGGGGCATATCTTAACACTTTTAAGCTAAAAGTCTTATATTTAATGCCACAATTTTTAGCCCATTACTTAGTTAGCTTCCACTGACACCCAATTTACAGATTCCATACTATTTG
>NW_012152263.1:176388-192392 GCF_000956105.1 Propithecus coquereli | reverse complement strand
TTTTCTTAAGTAGAAAATAAAATATCTCTCCTTGGGAACTGGATTAACTCTTTCAGAAAGTAGCTTAACTATACAAGCAGGATTTATGGAAAAACATTAGAAAGTTACATTTGCCCTGAAAAAAGAGTAGTAAACATCTACTGTTTATGCATTACTAAGAAAATAGATGAACCCTCTTCTCTGGCTTATTATCTTAGTCTTCTAAACCAGAGGATTTAAGACCTGTGAGATCTTCTAAATAGCATAGCTACTTGGATAATAATGGCATTTTTTGTTGGAATAAGAACATAGAAATTGTGGTCAAAGCATCAGGCTTTCTCCCGTGAAAGTTTATAGCCAATTTTTCTTCTGTTTCTATTAGGGGCATTTATTGTTATAGCTGCTATGTGCCAGATGAAGCAAAGACCAGAGTATCCTGCAAATGCCTGTTAGAGAACTCCTCTTCCACAGAAAGGTTCTTCCTTGTTGCTACATTTTATGGTAACATAAAGTTTCATGACATTTATGGAAGTGTGTGTCATGAAGCAGATGGCTTGTTAGCCGGTTTTAGTAAGCTCATTCATATCCATACAATATTAAAACTTTTCCAAGTTCATGAATTATAAAAGAACACTAGATGCTATGTAGTCCAAAGAGTCCTTTAATTATTAAAAGTAGATATGCCAAAGGATTCAAACCTGAGTGGAAATTGAAGATGGGCTTTGAATCAAGATAAGGATGCTGAATTTGATTTGTGCAAAATTGCTTCTCTTCAGGAGGTACTGGATTTCTACTAGTATTAGAAGTACTAATTCAGCTTTATCTCTTATTGCTTCCTGACATAATGCCTTTGTTAGAGCTAAATTTGTATTACAAGGAATTTTCACATTCTAGGAGCATGAAACATACTCTCTTAACTGGATGCTTTTCACATGCTGTTCTTACATCTGAAAAATCTTTCCTTAACTCCCATATGTCCAATTTTCAGAAACCTACCTAATGTTAGGACCCTTCTCAAGCAAAACTTCAAGAACATTTCATAATCCTTGAAATCATGTATGATTCCTTCCTTCTCTGAATCACTTCATATTTTTAAGTGTTATGTTACATCTTGCTCCATATCACGTTTGTGTATATACTTGTTGTGTCATCCATCCATTGGATGATCTCTGTAAGGCTGATGACTCTATTTTCTTTACCTCTGTTTAGCCCTGTGCTGCCTAATGAAGTGTCTTAAAAGTAATAGATACTTAATGAATATTTATTAAACTTTACGTTTTAAAATTTCTTATGAAACTTAAAAATATTTTAATATATATCATTTCCCTCTATTTAAATGTTGAGAACATACTATCTACTTAGCTATTTTTTTTACTTTTGCTCTCAAGAAGTTCTGACCTGTTTTCCACTCATTTATAATACCATCTCTTAGCCTTTGCTTCTGATATATTTCTCTTTCCTCTCCTTCAGCATTTGGATCATTCTTTTTCACTCTTATTTCCATGGTTGTGGATTTTATTGATACTGCTAGCTACCTTAAATTCTCACTCATTTACCTGTCTGACATTTATTGTCTTTTGCATTGTAGACATTAAGCTAGACAGTAATGATATAAAGATTTAATAAGATATAGCCACCGCTTTCCACCAGCTCATAGCTTAATAAAACTGTACTTGGAGTACTTAAACAATTACAACAAGGAAAATAAAAACAGAATCATAGCTTTCAGTTCTTTATTTTCTCATACAAGTGGTAAGAGAAAATCATTTTTATCCCAGAGCAAATTAGTGTTTCTTTGTGACTTATTCTCCAGACTAGATAGTTCCTTCTTTCCTTGTCATTTGTCAGTCATTTCTTTTTGATCTTTTTAAAGCAAATATTAGTATTAATAGTTATAAGTTTTTCTCCATTCAGAGAGGATGCCAAAGAATATCCCAGATAATAAAAAACTTATTAATATCTTTGAGATTGCAAATGTTTTACTGCATTTGGTATAAATGATTAATGTTTTAACATATTTCTAAGGTAATCTTGAATTATATTCCCAGAAAAATATTGCTTTAGTGTCAAACTCTAAGGAGAGACGTTAGGTTTAATAATGAATATACCGATCTTGACTTTTTCTTCTTTGAAGCTTATCTACAGTAGATTCATAATATGATGTTTATAGGTGAAGGGCAAAGATTGGATATAATATGAACATGTTATTTTTACCATATCTTACTACATGTTCTTAATTTTCAAATTGAAATAAGTTTATGACATGCTTTTGAAATAATTTCCCTGGTTAGTATTATAGAACAAATATTAACTTAACATATGGGGCACCTAAATTCAAATTCTCAAAAGTCAAATACAAGCATGCATCACATAATGATGTTTCAGTCGATGACCAACTGCATATACGATGGTAGTCCCATAAGATTATAATGAAGCTGAAAAATTCCTATTACCTCGTGATGTTGTAGTCATCATAAGGTTGTAGCACAATTATTTTGTTTTTTATAAATTTAGCCTAAGTGTGCATTGTTTATAAAGTCTATAGCAGTGTATAGTAATGTCCTAGGCCTTCACTATCACTCACCACCCATTCTTTTACTTACCCAGAGCAACTTCCAGTCCTACAAGCTCCATTTGTGGTAAGTGCCCTATACAGGTGTACCATTTTTATTTTTACATCATATTTTTAGTGTACTTTTCTTTTTTCACTCATTTAGATACACAAATGGTTACCATTGTATTATAATTGCCTACAGTGTTCAGTACAATGCTGTTCAGGTTTATAGCCTGGGAGTAACAGGCTATACCATATATATCAGGTGTGTAGTAAAAATAGGCTATAACATCTAGTACACTCTATGACGTTTACAAAATAGTGAAATCATCTAACATCTCATTTCTCAGAATTTATCCCTGTGGTCAGGCGATGCATGACCATACATAATAACAGAATAAAACGGTGATTACCAAGGGTGGGGCTGGTGGGGAAGGAAATGGGAAATGTAGGTCAAAGGGTACAAAGTTACAGATATGTAGGATGAATAAGTCTAGAGATCTAAAGTACAACATTAAGGCTATAGGTATAATATTGTATTGTATACTGAAAGTTTGATAAAAGAGTCAATTTTAGATGTTCTTACCATACATAACTTTGTGAGATGATGAATATATTAATCTGACTATAGTAACCATTTTATTATGTATATCAAAATATCATGCTGTACACCTTAAATATATGAAATAAAAAATAAGTAGATAAATAAATAAGTTCTAACTCAGAATATTTAATTCCACAAAATTGGCCATGGAATGAAACCTCTCACCAAACTATGTCGGCCCAGTGATCTCATCTACAAAATGAAAAGATTGGATTAATTTAGCCCCTAAAATCCTTTTCAACTCTAACATTTTATTGTTTCAGGTTTGCTTCAAGGGGTACCGAAAAACAAACAAAATGAATAATTAATTAATTAATTAGATTAAAT
Source organism: Propithecus coquereli (assembly GCF_000956105.1). Lineage (NCBI taxonomy): Eukaryota > Metazoa > Chordata > Mammalia > Primates > Indriidae > Propithecus > Propithecus coquereli. The sequence continues at coordinate 188,928 of NW_012152263.1, read as the reverse complement.
AAATAAATATAAGTTTATTTATTGAGATAAACTTCTTTTATGTTCTTTCCCTCATCCCAGTTAAAATGAGAGCTACATTCAAAGAAATGTTATGCTGGGTATAAATGTTCTGTCCTACAAACCTTAGGATTATGAAAAAGAGAAAACTATGTTTGATCTCTGCATCTTGGCAGAAAGTAATTGGACTGATCACTTTGAAAATTTACTGCTGGCCAATTAGCTATAGGAAATCCATTTAAAATATGCATTCTGGGTGACTAATTTTACGTAAAATTATGTACAAAGAGTCATATAATTAAAAGCAGATTCCCATTTGTTTGTAAAAGGATGAGTTTTTTCCAATTAAAAGCAAGCAAAATGAAGTATAAGTTGTTTTTTTTTCCTCTTAAGTCGTTTCTAAGACCAGTATCTGATTATTTATCAACAATGTAGTAGTTCAAAAACAGACAACAAAAGCAGTGTTAAACATGCACGTATAGTATTTGGAGTCTGTCATGGGTCCCTCTCATTTCCATCATTACCAAACCCCGATTTCTACCTGTCAAAATTGTAGCCTACTCCTAGGTGATCTCTTAATTAGCAGTCATGAAAATTATCATGGCACATTTATGAAAAAATTTAAAATGTCCTTCTGAAAGTTGACTGGGAGAGCTACATTTTTCTTTACTATAAAATCAAAAGGTTGTGCAGTCCCCTTCACATCCTGACCTCTCTGAGTCAAACCAATTACAGACCAATTTTTGATAATGAGCAATCATATAATCATAAGATTGGAAGAGACCTTGAAAGGGCATATGGTTCACCCTCCCATTCCAGTTTGTACTGCACTGAAATCATCTTGGAAAGCAATTCTCTACCCTCTTCTTTGATATTTCTAAAGCAAAGGATCCACAGTCTCTGAGTCCCAGTTACCCACAGCAGTAACTTGCTTGATCCTACACCCTGTACTGACTTTCTTCTCTTCCCTGTCTCAACCCCCACTTTCCTGTTGATCTGTCCTGGGACCAGCTTCCAAACAAACTGCTTGCACTCTAAGCCTCATCTCAGGGTCCACTTCAGGGGAACTCATTTAAGACACTCTGCTTATAGCCTTAATGAGGACAGAAGTTATCAATTAAATAAAGAAAACATTAGATTTGTTACATTAATATTAATTTAAACAGAATCTCCTGATCGGTGTATTGTTACTAACAACCAAGTGCCCAAATATACTTCACATAATATATCTTTTTTCTGTATTACTTACTACTGCTGTTTCTAGTTCCTGATCTGCTTATTGTTTCACTTTCATAATGATAATAGTCCAAATCAAAATTATTCATTTTAACTATCATCCACAATGCAGCTATTTCACCAAGGAATAACTGGAACCCAATCCTTCTAATATTCTGGGAATGTTGAAGAACTTTTCAAAGAACATTTCAGCACGTCTGTGAAAAGAGAGTTGGGAGTCTCATCATACTCTTAATTTTTCACAAATGTAGATAAAGATGAGTTGGGAAAAAGCACCTCAGCTAAATCTGTTAGAGCTATATTCTATGTAAGTAATGTGTACAGAGGTCTAAAATGTCAGTTTTTTTTTAGCTTGGTTGATTAAAGTTAACATAGATCTAGTGTTATCGACAGCTTATAATGTCACTTAGAACATACTGAATAAACTTGTATGTAGCACACACAGGGGGTCGCACATACTTGGTCTCCACTCCTGCTCTCCATCCTGTGCTCCAAGGGTCATAGGGAAGATTTTAAAGGGTAAATGAGGGCCATCCAATGGGTCACCATAAATAATATTCTGTCACAACCTTCCTAAGAACGAGAGGGTGAATCTTAGGAGAAGATAAATAAAGGCAATACAATTCTAGGTTTTCTCCCTTTAATATCTTTTTCCTTCTTATTATCTTACAGGAATAGTGAATGGGTAATAAAATTGAATTCTTCTTTGAGTGGTAAAATGGGTCTTGTTATACCACTGGCCTGGAGTGGGGGGTATCCCTTAGCTTTGACAGCCCAGTTTTGGTTGGGATAAAAACAAAGGAAAGACTTGAGGGCTGCTCTCTCTGGTCTGTTTCTAGTGGGACATTAGAAGGATGTGATCTCCAGGGAACTGACACAGCATTCCTCTTGTCTTTGTTGTCTCAAGTCTACTATATATTGCAGCCTTCCTTTCAAACCCTCACTAGGAATTATAAGTCAATTTGACTTAGTTTTCTGACTATGTTCTTATTCTCCAACAGGAGAGGAAATTTAATCTTTACTCAAGCTTCTCAGCTGTGGTAGATATTTTGTCTGTCTTCTCTTCATTCGTTGGTGAGGGAGATTTTCCTGCCCTAAGAGAATGGAGATGGCCAAATACACAACACCCGGTACTGAACACATGAGACTGACAGAAGTTTGTGAGGCACATATACTCAAAGCCTGCCGGCGTAGGACACTGCACAATGCACACAATGCAGGGCCACATGGAGGTTGCCCTCGAGAGCAGAGTGAACAAGCAAGGGTTGTGGGAGATTGCATGTCCAGTAACAAGAGGGTGCAGTGATCCCTGGATCCTGTGGGAGGATGATGTTAGTTTTCATTGAATAATTTCATGGGACAGTAGGGAAATTAATACTGTTAGGTTGAGAATCAGGTAGAGTATAGCTGGTCCACTTCAATTTCTAATAACAATGAAAATGCTGCAGCTGATGACGAAAATACTAAAAGACATGATTATTTATTCATTATTATGTGCCACTTGCTTTGCTGAATCCTTTATGCACATGTTCTCAGTTAACTCTCACAATCCTAATTTCAGAAGTCAGGAAAGTTAGGCTCGGTGATCCAAGGCAACTTTTTCATGATCAGGCACCTAGGTAATGGCAAAGTCAGAATTCAAATCTGAGTCTATCTTGACTCCAGGGATTTGCTACACCTATTAAAAAACTCGTAAAAATTTAAGTGATGTGATTAAGCGTTTAAGAATTTCCAAATGAAAACTATAAATTCATGGCGATTGGGGAAAGTTTGACACATTTAGAAACCCCGGGGCCTGACCAGGACAAGTGCCCAGTGCCCTGTTCCTGGATGTCCTGCCAGCATTAGGCCTGTGTTGCCAGCCATTATCTCACTGGGTGACACCTCTGGTGCAAGGTAGAGGGCAGAGATCCTTGGGGAGACACATTTTAGTGTAGGAAGGAGGCTTTTAATGCAAGAGTAACATCTTTATGTGAGCAGGGCAGAGGACATTAAAATGAAATGATTAGAGTTGTACATTATGGGAACAATGTCCTGGGTTGGAGAGTAGAAAGGGAAGTGCCTATAGAGACAATGAAATGTTTCAAGTCCTTTGGGAAATTGTATCAATGATTTATAGGGTTCAGTAATAGTATCTTCATCTCCCCTTCCTCTTGTGGCTAGTACAATTATATAAAGAGAAATTTGATACTCTGTAAAATTATAATTTGTATCTCATCTTCTTGCTGGATGTCAACTTCAAGGGAAGAGAAAGAAGAAAGACTGATTTTTCTGAAGGATTTATAGCTTTGGTGTCACCATCTGGGTGGGAACTTGGTACCCCATAGGCAACAGAGTAATAGAAATTTTCCATGCTCAGGGTTGATTTGAGTTTGCCTATCTGGTCAGTGCCAACTTATTCTGTGGGCAGCATGTGTGAATCCCAAGATATTTTAGTTTTGTTAATCTGATCAGTGCCAGTCCATTTCTGGCTTTCCTGTCCACCTGCTGACTCCCTGGTGTTGGCTTCCTGCTGCTCTGTCCATCTGTTAAGAATTTATTTACAAAATACACTAAAATGCAAACTACACCAGTGTGGTACTTAGCTTCCCTCTGCCCAGGAAATGGCATCATGCCAGAGCAAAATTTCCAATTGTTACTAAGATTGAGTACAAAAAATTGAAAGACTCAAGGGATTCTTACTTCCATTTGAAATCCCTCAGGCAAAATGGCAATGAAAATAATATTTATTTCTATCCAAGGTAGGTAATGATTACATTACATAAAGGTATAGAGTCTAATTGCAGAGTGGTTTGTAGAAAGAGCATTATATTGGTAATCAAAAATCCATAATTAGAATCCAAGATCATTTATTAACAGTTCATATGATTTTAGTCAGAACTTCAATTCAGGAAAAGCTTGTATCATTTAATGTCCAAAGTTCACTCCAGCAGAAAATTAGGATGCTTTTCATTTGCATGTAGATATTTACAGGTATACACATAAAACACCTAGATATAACAAATGTGAAAGTAAGTATGAAACAACTGGAGGTTATTCTGGCTTGACTACAGTCACACACTGATGGAAGGATGCTATTATGGGATACAGGTTGGCAGGGAGGCAGGGGAGGGGCAAGATCTTGATTGATGAAGCAGAAAATCCTTCAAGAGAACAAAAATAGAAATAAACCAGTCCAAATAATTCAAGAACTAATTAAGAAAAAGAGCAGGATATTCACTGAAGTGAAAACAAAGCAAAAGAGGGAGAAAGAATCTGTTGCTTTCTCTTTATTTCTTTTTTTAAGGCTATGTTTGTGAATGGCAGAAATGGGGTATTATTCACAGCTGAACACAGAGTTGATGATTAGATCAAGATGGTAAAGATTTAGAGGAAATTTCCGCAGATACAGTGCTGGGGTCAGTGAGAGAACCATGTGTCTAACACGCTTAGAGTCTTCTAGACTCTCAGCAGAAGCTAGAGGGGAAGCTGAATGAAGAAGGCTCCCAATCTCTTCAGCCACCAAAAATAGAATGAATAAAATTGGAGTTTAGTAATTTATGAAATTTTTAGCTTCTGTATGCTATCAAGCATTGATTTAATGGTCACTATATAAACTTTTTAGTTAAATATCTTTATTGATTAATTGGAAGAAAGATATAGCAAATAGTTTGGCAAGATTATAACTTTCTGTGTGTCAGATATTTTCCAGAGGACTCAAAAATGGTAAGGGTGAGCATTTGTCTTAGTCTGTTCAGATTGCTATAAAAAAACACCTTAGACTGAGTAATTTATAAGCAACACAAATTTATTGCTCACAATTCTAGAGGCTGGAAAGTCCAAGATCAAGGAGTCAGCAAGTTCAGAGTCTGGAGAAGGCTTACTCTCTGCTCCAAAGATGGCACGTTCTTGGTGAGTCTTTACATGACAGAAGGGCAAACAAGTTTGCCCAGGAGCCACTTTTATGAGGACTCTAGTCCCATTCATGAAGGTGGAGCCCTCATGAGCTAATCACCTCCCAAAGGCCCCATCTCTTAATACTCTTGCACTGGGGATTAGGTATCAACATGAAAATCTGTGGGAGGGGGATGAAAATATTTAGATCACAGCACTAGCAAAGGTAATATTTTATGAACTCTTACTGGGAGTGTCATGGATGGAATAAATTATATTGATATTATATTTTGGATTTTGTTAATTTATTCAGCATATATTTATTTAGCTATTGAGCTCTGATCCTTATGAAGCTTACAGTCTAGAAGGGGAGAGAAACATTAAGCAAATAATTATTGAAATATATATTTAATTATAATTGCAAGTAATTTTTATTTTTAGAGAAGTTTTAGGTTTACAGAAAAATTGTGCAGAAAGTACAAAGGATTCTCATATACCCCTTTTTCCTTCTCCCCCTCTTCAGAATTTCCTCTATTACTAATATCCTGCATTAGTGTGGTACATTTGTCACAATTAATGAACCAATACTGATACATTACTATAATATTAACTAAAGTCTATAGTTTACATTAGAATTAACTCTTTATATTGTACAGATCTATGGATTTTGAAAATATATCGTGTCATGTTTCCAACATTATGATACCATACAGAATAATCACTGTCCTAACAATGTCCTATGGTTTGCCTATGTATCACTTCTCCCTCCAACCTCAAACCCTTGATACCCACTTATCTTTTTACTGTGTCTATGGCTTTGTCTTTTACAGAATGTCATATAGTTGGAATCATGCAGTATGTATCCCTTTCAGACTGACTTCTTTCCCTTAGCAATATACATTTAAGGTTCCTCCATGTCTTTTCCTGGCTTGATAGCTTATTTCTTTTAGCGCTGAAAAATATTCCATTGTCTGGATATACCGCAGTTTATTCATTCACCTGTTAAGGAACATCTTAGTTGCTTTCAGTTTTTGACAATTATAAATAAATCTAATATAAAACTTTGTATGTAGGTTTTTGTGTGATCATAAATTTTTATTTGGATAAATACCTAGGAGCACTATCTCTGGATCATACACTAAGACTGTATTTTACTTTGTAAAAAATCTACTAAACTATCTTCCAAAGTAGTTGTACCGTTTTACAGCTCTGTAATAAATGAGAATTCCTCTTTCTCCATATCTCCACTGGCATTAGGTGTTGTCAGTACTTTGGATTTTTGCCGCTCAAATAGGTGTTTAGTGGTATCCCATTGTTTTTTTTGTTTGTTTGTTTGTTTTGTCTGTTTTGTTTTTGCAATTCCCTGATGACATGTGATGTTGAACATCTTTTTATATTCTTATTTGTCATCCATATATTTTCTTTGGTGAGACATTTTTTCAGATCTTTTGCCCATTTTTTTATCAGATTGTTTTTTCATTGTCGAGTTTTAAGAGTACTTTGTATAGTTTGGATATAAATCTTCTATCAGGTAACACGTTTGTCATGGGGGGTATTTTGTAGACAATATATTGTTGGGTTTTGCTTTCTTATCCACTTGGATAGCCTCTGGTTTTTAATTGGTATATTTTGACCATTTATATCTAAAGTGGTCATTGATAGAGTTGATTGAATATTTATCAAATACCTTACTTATGATAGCTGTTTGTCAACCTTTTTTCCTTTGTTTCTTTTTCTTTATCCCATTCTTTTTCTGATTTCTCTTCTTTTACTTTATATAAGTTCATTTTCTCTTAGCATATCTATTATACTTCTTCTTTAAAAAAAATCTTTATTTCCTTAAACTTTGTAATATATATTTATAAGTAATCTAAGTTCATCTTAAAATAACATTATTATGTAGCTTCATAAGTAATACAGTTACCTTATGTTTAATTATGATTTTAATAAGTGAAAAGTTAGAATACATTGCATACTTGGACTCTAAAATTAGCATAGCATAACATCTCTTAGACGTTTTTATGTTATAATTTAATCATGGTGATTTAAATCCAATGGAATTATTAGGTATTGTATGGTATATTGAATTATTGATCTCATTTGTTTACTCTCCTGTTATAGTATTATTACTCTGCATGACTCTGTGGTGGATGGTGTTGACAAACAATCCTCCCTGGATTTCTCACAATTCTTCATAATCTGGACCTTCTTACATGTTTAAATAGAAATCAGCTTTGGAAGCTAGAGATAGTATATTCCTACAGAGAGATTTAGGATCATACCTGTCCAGAGACATCCTTGGATAGTAACCGTAAAGCCTAAAAACAGCAGATACAAATGGCTTAGAGTCAATAATTTTCAATAAATTTAGTTTAATTAACAATTTTAAGGGATATACAATTTAAAATATATTGTTTATATATGGATTTTAAACCAAATGAATTTCCAGTTAGTGGGATTTCAGGAAGTATGGAAAAGGAAATGAAAAATATTCAGGCAAAGCAGTGTCCAAGGCCTCTGCTAGCACAAAAGCACCTTTGGACATAAAGGATACCTGTTCCTCAAGACACTTTACCTCTGTCTGTTAGACAATTACTGTGATACACTAATTTTTCTGGAAGAAGATGCTGCCATCTTCCAGGAAATTGTTATAAATAAACAAATAGATGAGGTCTACCATGGGAATAGTTCCCTTTCAGATGCTATTATCTATAGGGCACCAACTGTACAACCATATGGGTCAGCCCTGAGTGGGACAAAACTTTTCTCGGAAAATTCACACATTAGAAAGGGATCCTAGCTTGGAAGTCTGCACCAAGCTTCAGGTCTTTTAGAACTTCTCTGCTTTCTACAGACTGCTAAAACCTCAAATAATTTTCATATCAGGGAGGTCAGACAAGGAAAAGGAGTCACACTTATTGAATGTTTACCTTGCCTGATAGTTACTAAATACAACCCTAGGCACTTTATAATTTCTCATGTAGTCCTTCTACTAACACTTTTGAGTTAAGGTAAACTGCGTGTGTATAATAAGGATGGGGAAACTAAGGCTTAAGAGTACAAATGATATTCCCAGCTAGTAAGTAGTAGACCCAGGATATATGCCCAATGTTGCCTATTCCAAGGCTAAAGACTTTCAATGGCAAAATTCTGCCATAACACATGAGTTCTTATGATAGCATAGATGTAGGAAGGCTGAGAAATATTAGTCTTATACAAGTATATATCCTATGCCCATGTTTAACCGCCTTGGAAGTACAAATTATCACCTCTTCAGTGACATACAAATCTTGCATTGGCTAATAGGCCGATGTTTTCCTGGCTTTGTTAATCACCATTGCCATATCCTGGGACCCTTTGGGGGAAAGTGTCATCAACCAGGCCTCACAATGTAGTGTAATCTGTTGGACATTCCAACTACATATGCCAGAAACTCTGTGATTACTTTGGGATTTGAAATAGTGGTAGAAATAACAACTGCACCTTCTTTCACTGTGTTATATGTGTGGCTTTAACATTGTGTCCTCTTTTCTTGTTTATTTTAAGAAGTATAAGTTTGTAGACTGCCTTTCAGAAGTTAGGATACTTGGTGTTAATTCACGGCTCTGCCGTGGGATCTTCAAAAAGTCATAATAATTTTCCGTCCATGGATTCTCCCAAGTGAAAAATAAAGGCAATAAACACAGTGTGAGAATAGGAAGATTAAATATATTAATATATATATTAGGGAATTTTAGACTCTTTATCTTTTCTGTTTTAAAGTCAGTGGCAGCAGAGCCTGTATCTTTAAGATGCTTGTCTTAAACTGAACTAATTAATAGAATTTATTCTAAACTTCACATGATGACTTCACTTGCCAATCAGCCCCCTGCCTTCATTCAGCCATTTTCTGCTGGTGCTGCTAATGCCTTCCATATATAGAACTTCACTCAGTTTCTGAACAACATTGATCATGGTGAGCTACCTATTAAGATCATAGGCTCTTCAACCTATGGGACAAGGAACTAATTTTGTTGCATTTGACCTGATTCTGTCCCAGGCACCTGTAGGCTCTTCAAATTGAAGCCTGACTTTTGTCTCTTTCTGCACCTGGGAAAAGTCCACTTTGCCAAAGTCATTTAACCTCACACCTGTTTGCTTACTGATCAATTTGCTTAATGAGAAGTTTATTTAAAATTTAACCCACTTTGCCAGTCCTCTTTTGCCCTTTCCTGTCTTGTTCCTCTTCGTTGTCAAGGTGTCTTTGGGCTTCTGACTTGGTTCTGGAATGTGGTACCTAAATTTACAGTGGCACTCAAGCCCCTTTCTTGCCCTCAGTCCATTAGCTGGGGTTAGCTTTTTCTAGCTGGATCCTGTCTTCTGTGATTCTTCCAGCTTTTGGCTACTGTCTTTCTCTGAATGGACTGGGCATTTAAAATTGGCTAGAACTACACATCTGATGCTGACGTTACTCCCTACCTGGACTTTCCCTGATGCAGCTCACCTACTGCAAGGAATCTTCTGAATTTTCTAAACCAAGGCTGCATTCGCCACATCTCTTGCGACTGCATCCAGTATCTTAGGCTTCTGGTTATCCTGTAGAGGAAACCGTACAGGGAGGTCTCTTCTTCAGCTTGTGCCTTTTCTTCCTAAGTTGCTGAAATTCTATTATAACTCATGCTTCAGTCTGTGTCCAGTAGCTATGCTATGACTTTAGTCCCATAAAGCTGTTTTCCTGTTTGCTCATAGCCTGAATCCTGCTTATTACTATTTTTTTTTGTCTTTCATAACAAAACAGGGTGAGTAGAGACTCTAAAATCAGGTTTGAGTATGGAGGGAGGCGAGAGCCTGTGAGTCCTAGAGACCAGCTTTCTTCTCCCAGCACAGAATGTTAAATAATGCTAGGCAGCTATGCATTTCTGCCAGAGTTCAACAAAACAATTTTTCAGAAATCCCTGCCAGTAGAGAAGTGAGCAAGCACACAGAGAGAAATGGACTTATGGACAGAAATGGACTTATGGCAAAGCAGTGCAGTTGTAAAGAGAAAGTGGCAAACTTAACTGTGGGCCTTTTGACTCCTCAATATATGCAGCTATGTCTACAGACAAAAAAAAAAAAAAGCCTCTAAGCATGTTCCACTGAATTTTATTAAACATTGTATTTGGAATCAGCTCTGACTGAATCACACTTTAGGGTTTGTTCAATGTGATCTGTAGAGACACATTATTAAAGTGCCCTGTTCCAGGATAAAAAGTCAGATCCTCATTAGCTGGAACAAAGACTGTAGCATCCAAACTCAAGAATGGAAGGAAAATCCCTATCCCTGAATGACAGATGTGGGTGTTAGTAGTCTTGTCGCATAACCCTGGGAATTCATTAAAAGTGTCAGGCTGTGTCACAGGGGCATGTTGCATTGACAGCCCCACTGGAGAAAAAACTGTGATAATTGCTTTCATTCCTTGCTTACCTTTTACCTTAGCAAGGAAATACGATTGCTAATAAATAACCCGACGCTGACACATCACAAGCTTCTGTCCGGAAAACTGCTCTGTGAAATGTGCATCTCAAGGACTGCAGGGCACTTTTCATAAGAGAACTAATAGAATTTATCCTGCTGGTTTTACTTATGTGAAAACTGAATTGCCTTATTCTTAACTAAAACCAGGTTATGTAGTAACTCTGGGTTTCTTGAGACAAAAAAAATTATGAGCAGCAAAATATAGTAAAAATAAGGAAAGAAGGAAAGAAAGAATCAAGGAAAGAGAGGGAGAGAAAGGAAGAATCATGTGTTTTAGAGGCAGACATGCATGGATTGAAAGTCTTCTACTAATGCTCAGAAGGGAGTAGTGATCATTTTATTATTAAACACGCCTGATACTAGCTGGCAAAGAATCCAAATATTAGAATACAAAGAATCCAGAGTATAAGAGTGTAGTCCTTTCTCTAGTTTGGGGTTTATCTTTCTATTCATAAGGAGTCCTTCTGGGCTTCCGAAGTGGCTTTTTTAGTATATTCAGTTTTTCATCTTCACTCCTCATGAGTCCCTTCGTTTCCAAACTTGGTGCCACCCCCATTACCACACTCCACAGCAGCTCAATCCATCCTCTTGCATTTCCTGTAATTCCTCTGCTCTGCTCTTGTAGAGTACCTTGTTACTTGCTGCAATCTCCAGCTCCAGTTTATATCCGACTACTTTCAGTCCGTTTGGGCCCTAAATTGAGGGTAAAATTGAGAATATTTAGAATACCGTTAGCTTTTGGACATAGCTCATTTGCAAGATAATTTTACATTTAATCCTCCTAGGATGTAGCCTGTGCACTATCACACCAAAAAGTCTTGGGTAATATACTGAAAGTGACTTGATCTCTTCCCCTAACTTGGGTCTCAGTGCCAAGTTCCTCTTTATTAATCTGAGCTTTGTTATAAACTAGCACTTAGTGAGATAAAATATGTTCATATCAGGTTATGAAAAGGGGTAGGAATAGAAAAAAATTCTTATTTCTTTCAATTTTATAAAAAGTACATAGTAATGCCTATTTTTTAAAAAATGAAGAAAGTGTTCTAAAATGTTGGAGTTTGCACATTTAATAAATTGTGACTACTGCTATTTAGCAGGACTAAACTGCTGGAGAGGATCTGATATTTGGCAGGGGAACATTAGACAAATGTATTTTCCTTTGTCATTATTATTAAATGCTATACTTGAGAAAGAGAACCTTTGCACAAATAGGACTAGGAGGCAAGTGAGTTCTAGAACAAAACAACTTATTCGAGGAGACATTTTTGCATCTGGTGCCTAGTGGAACTTTAGAATCATGTTAACAGCATACAGAACTGAATTTTGATCTTGGCCTTCTGACCACAAGTTATATACAATGAAATGGACGATTCAGGAGATGATTTTGTTCAAGCTGGTGCAGTAAGGGTAGCTTTTAAAATGAGGAACATCCTAAAGAAACGGAAGAAGGATTGAAGTCTTATAGAGGAAAGTAAACAAAGGAATCTTGAGGAAAGATGGGGATGAGTCTTAGCTCAGTCATTGAAGAAAGGTGGAGATGGGTCTTATCTGGGTCTATTCCAGGGCAGGGTAATCTTTTGCAGTTGGCTGGTTAGCTGGTTAGCCTGTTAGCATTTCCTGGAACACAAAAAGTTTGGAGGTGGGGTTGTTCCAACAGTCCCTGATTTCTTGGAGTAGGAAACTCTGATAAAGTTCTAATTTATCAGTTTCTTCTTTCATTTAAGGACAATACCATTTCTTGCTGATTTAGTGATGATCACAGACCTCCCAAGTGGGTTAAAACAGAGTCTAATGAATAGTCTCTTGAGGACGTTTGTTGGAGTTGTGCCTGTAATACCAGTTGAACCATTTGTGGAGAAGTGGTGGCAAAAGTCAGTGTTCTAGCAAGTTCAGTCATCTTAGAAGATGGATGTGTAAAATGAAAAAGAGAAACATTA
>NW_012152263.1:169703-173398 GCF_000956105.1 Propithecus coquereli | reverse complement strand
AACTACTGTAATTGAAGAAATATTATTTATTATAGTTTTTAAGAAGTCAGACACTTTTTTATATTTCTGTTTTGTTTCCACATCTTCTATTTCAAAATGGAGTTAAGACTTGTCTCATATTTATCTTGAGCACAATGATAAAAATGATAGGAGGCACTTAAAACTAACTGTCGATTAATTGACAGCTTCATGGGTATTATAATAGATATTAAAATTAAAGCATTTTTGTCTCATTTTTTGGCTGAGATTTTTTAAATGTTGAGGAGAAAATGACAGTAGCAAGTATTCCTACATACTTTAGTGAGAACTTGCATTAGGAAGTGGTGAAAACCCATAAAGTGTTTAAGGGGGAATAGTAGTTAAGAATATACCTTTCCTGGTGGCATCTTTCAAGTTTCACTCAGTCCGTCATATAGTTATAGTATGAAATCTCTCCAATATCATAGTCAGGGAGAAATGAGCAGATTGGGACAAATAGCCAACAAGGAATTCTAATCCCTGAGATGCCAGAGACTTCTTGAAACCATGCTTAGTGGTTATTCAGGACTTGTTGGCAATTCTGTTTGTTACTATAGCAACAGCCCCAAGAGTACTAGAAAATGTGTGCACAGAGGCCAGGCTACCACCTCTCTATTCCATTGCCATCAAGTTTTGCTGTTCCATCTTACTCCTCAGAGTCGTGTCAGAATAATCATAATGAACAAATTAAGGCCACAATAGCAATGCTTATATTAATAATCTCCTTCCAGACAACATTTACGTTAATAAACTCCTTTACAGACATCATTTGGAGGAACTTTTTTTTTTTCACTTCCTATTTCCTTGTGAAGGGAGCTTCACTAGAATATATTTAGTCTCTTGTTCCACCCCTGTGGTCAGTACTCCTTTGTGATGACACAGGTAAAGAGGATTTGCTCTCACCTGCTCTTGGCCAGATGGTAAATTGGGTGGGGAGGGTTCTGCCCTAGTCAGGAGGCTACTATACTACACAATGCTGTTAACAATTCAGAGGGTCAGTTTAGTTCTGGGATAGAGTATTAGCAAGCCATGTTCATCACTATAGCTTTATCAAAAATAAAGGTACTATTTTCATCTTTATTTGACTGAATCTTAATTTGTTCTAAACTTAGGCTGGAGAAAAAAGGGGGAGCGGGGTTGCTTATAAATACCTTCAAACATTAGTGCATAGCATTTTATTTAATCCCTCAAACATTCCTATTACTTGCATTTTATTACCTTCATTTGACAGATATGGAAACTAAGGGTTTAAAAGGTTAAGTAATTTATAAATTTCCAAAATAATAATAATCATAAATATAATAGCAATAAGGTTTCTCTGTGCATATTACTAAAGAAGACTTATGTCATTTTGATAATCCATTTTTAACTTTTTTCATTCTTATCATACATTTGTTAAATAAAGATAAGTGTTTTTAATAATATCTAGCAACTGAATGATTCTACTATAACCTAAGTGCTAAAGCTTTAAGATTTTTGTTTGCGGTATATCCACTGAACCATAATGTAAGAGCCCTCAGACATAGATAAAAAGAGGTTTATATTTCATATAATAGATAACATACATAGGACACATGTACTACTTATAATGAATTTGTGAAATTTATCACAGGGACACCCAATCCTGTTAAAACCTGCTAAATATAACTTTAAAGTAATGCTAATTCAGAGAGGGGGGAAAAAGTATGCATCATCTGTAGACAATTTGATAGCCTGTGATATGTGTAACCAATTGTTCTTATTTACATTAATTTGCATTGTGAAAAGCAATTTTACAGTTTCAGTCAGACTTAATAGGCAATTTGCAGCTGAGTGCCTAATGGCATAGTTACTTAAGCCTGCCCCAGGGGGGCTTTCTAGAACTGATATGAGACTAAACCTTTTAAATGTTCAATTGAACATCTTAGAAAGTCAAAAAGTCTTTAGCTATTAGACCCAGTTTGCATTTGCTTTGTCATTTTGAGTGCTGCTACTTACGACTCCCTTGCATTCAAAGACTATTTCTCTCTGTAGGTAAGATATCAGATTCCACAAAATATCACGAGATGACTATTTGTTCAAGACAATATTTAAAACCATACAGACTGTTGGTAGGTCATAAATGTAGATAATATGCCTTTGTTTCATAAGACTTAAAACTTTTTTTTCTAAAATAAAGCATATGTTAATATGCCTAAAATTATATTCCCTTTTAGGCTTAAGAAACTAAAGCTTTTGCAGAAATAACTTCTTATCTTTTCATATACCTTTCTCATTTACAAAGTGTTTTCACACACTAATTAGTCATTTTATGTCTTCTTTTATTATTATTGACCCTTTTGTTCTTATTGAGCCTAGCTTATTTCCTGACACATAGTAGGCATTCAATAAATACTTACTGAAGTTTGAATTACTGAGAGTTAGAACAGGTATTATACCAAGGTAATGTCTTGAAGAGTAGAAAATTCAGTTTCGTATTGACTGTGTTTTCACTCCATGATATTAAATCAATTTAATTGGCGCTTTATCCTCAATGGGGAAGGTCATCTTTACTTGAAGAGAGTACATTCCACCCCCTTTGCAGCAGATTGTGCCAGGATGATGCAAACAATGAAGGTCACCAAGACAGGTCTGTCTTTGCTCTGCAAAAGAACAAAAGGTGGGGACCTAGATAGGTAAAGCTAGCATCATATTTTCAAAAGCTACAGAAATGTGCATAATATTTTCAGGAAATTTTCATAAATGGACTAGGCAACTTGTATTGATTTGTTCTACTCTGCACTGTTTAATACAGTGACAGAGAGGAGGAAAGCGCACTCTTGAGTAGGATTTGCTAGCAAAGATCTTGATATGCTCCAAAGAGCAGTTGCTGTCTAATCTGTAATGTATTCCTATATGTTTCATCCAGAATGAAGAGAATGCAGAGTCCCTGGACTTGCCTTTGGCCGCACAGCTCCAGGAAAAAGTGGACTGCTTCAGACTGTTAGTAGCACAAGCTGCTTGGAATTCTCATTTCCCTATATACTTCTAGAAGTAATGAAGAAAAATGCTTTTGGCGAAAGTTGTCATAGATGCCATAATTCTACCAAATCAGGAAATTCAGTGTGTGTAGCGGAAAGAGTATATGGCTTGAGAACAAAGTGTTAGGTAGATAGCAAGGGATTCCGGGTCTCCTGGGGATGAAAGTGGGTGCTGTTGAGGTTCAACCCCCTGCCCCGAACCCTCACCAAGTGGGCTTTCAGAGAGGTTCATGGGAGATCTGCATGTGTAATAAGATTCAAGTCATATAACTCCCAACTGTCCATCAAAGTGGTTCCGTGAAAAACATCTGAACCACGGGGCGGTCCCTATCCAGACATTATAAAACAAGGTCCAGACCATAACCAAGCTCTCTTTTGCTACGACAATGGGTCTGGTCATCATCTGTGGCATATGTATCTTGCTTTGTAAACCTATATCTTGCTCTTGCTCTGTAATACTATCTTTCTCTCCTCAATAAACCTCATTTTTGTGTTTGCCTTATTTTGGTGCATCTGATCATTCTTGGCCATGAGCACGCCAGGAACCTACATTTCAGACTGCAACCCAACATACTGAACCAACATTTCAGACTGCAACCTGACCAAAGGTCTGGTTTAGAAGATTAGGGATTCAAACCCATGTCTTCCAACAGTGATGTCTCTTAGGACCTTTGCCCA
>NW_012152263.1:163836-166898 GCF_000956105.1 Propithecus coquereli | reverse complement strand
AAATTCATTAGAAGAAATAAATAAAATGTTTAAGGAATTGGGGTCACAAAGAAAAATGAAGATGGCAAAGTAAATTAGAAATGGGTCAATCTTCAAAATAGTTACCTAAAGTATTGTAAATTTAATAGATTTGAGAATTAATTTTGTGTTTCAGGTTCTCGTAACCATGAGAAAATAAAAAGAATATATATGTAGTAAGAGGATTTATGGTGTCTGTAGCAAACAAGTTGCTCTAAACTCAAAACAACTTTTCCTGATCCTGTGGCTAGAATGGTCTGTGATTTTTTTCGATAAAGGAAGCACTTTGAGATAAAGTGTTTTGCTCCATTTCCCAGAACTCTCTGGATAGGCAGCTTTTGCATAATTAATCTTCACTTTTTAATTCAAACTGAGATGTGAAATTTATACCCAAAACGAATGTTATATGTAAGAAAATGTTATAATAATTATCGAAGTGCAAGGAATTTTAATTGCTGTAAGACTTTCACTAGTAAACATAAAAAAATGTTATTTTACAAATTAGCTATGAGGAGCTATTGACACATGGTCAGCAGTCTATATATCAGAAAAGGATATGCAGAAGACACATGGCAATGAATAAAACAATATAAACGAAAGCATCAGACCTAACTACCTATGCAACGTGAACATACATTCTTCAGGGCACTTAGGTGACACGCAGCCATTAATTACCTAGTTGGCTTTCACATGCTGTCAATTAATCTTTAAAACCATTAAGGCCTGGAATGGCACTGGAGGAAAGCAATCACAGTAATCTTTCAAACTGGGAAACAAAGATTATTCTACTAATTAGTATCTTCTCTTTGCTGAAAGCAATTGAAGTCTATGTTGGCATAAGCATAAGACTTTTAGCAATTCTCTAAGGGCCTCTTTTTTATGTTTTTATATTTCCCTTTCTCTTATACATTTTTTTTTGTTCTTTGATCTTTTCTTAAATCCTCATTTTTTTTAACTTTCCAGTGCAAAACATATCATTTTTTTCAGCTGAAAAGAAATTAGTCACCAGAGATTCATATTGAAAAGTATATAGATACTAGAAATTCTTTAAACCTTGTGAAGTTTTTAAGAAAATTCTTCAGTGTATATACATCCACTACTTCATTCTGTAAACATTTATTGCATGGCTACTACCTACAAAGCACGAAGGTAAATATAGTCAGATATAGTCACTGCCTTCTGCTTAATTTCTAGCCGAGGAGATTAACACGAATCTAGTGATTATTTAACTACATGCATAAGAAGTGTAATGAAGGTGAAGGGTAAGCCATTATGGAAGGGTGTAGCTTCGATAGGTGGGGAAGTCCTTCCTGAGGAAGTGGTTTGTGAACTAAATTCTGATGGAAGAGTGGGGATTAACTGTGGGCAACGCTGGGTGAGGGAATAGGAAAGAGAAGAGTTTGGAGTGAGGGTCAGTTAAATGAAGCAGCATCTCTGAAAGCTTTGAGGCAAGAAGGAGCATTTCATGTTGACAGGTCTGAAGGAAGGCTGATTAGGCTGTAGTCATAGTGTCTCTAAAAAAAAGGAAAGAAACCCAGACTGAATTACACCACTGGCTTTCCTGTTTCTCCAGCTTGCAGAAAGCAGGCATATGGTGGAACTTCTTGGCCTCCACAATCACATGAGCCAATTCCCATAATAAATCTTTATATATATATATACATACACACACACACAGATACACACACACACATACATATATACATACACACATATATATGTGTGTACATAGAGAGAGAGAGAAATCCACCTTTATCTCTATCTATCCACATGTATCTTATTGGTTCTGTTTTTCTGGAGAATCTTGCTAATACAGCTATATACTTGCTTAATTCTATACAGTCTACTTATAGCTGCTCCTTGAATTTCCCCAAACCTCTTTTTCCTCTCCTTTCTTACCATACACAGAACATCATTAGTTATTGCAAAATTATAATTAGAAAAATAGTACCTGCCTCAAGGAAGGTGGCTCAGTAATCACTTGGCTTAGTAAAAATTATGTGAAGAGAGCAATGTCCCACTTAATACAGCACATTCAGTGTCTGTAAATAGAGTAATTTGGGGGGCAGAAAAAGGAACAAAGAACCAAAGGCTCTGTCCTGCTTTCAATAATGATAACCAAGGCAGCAGTCTGTAAAAATTTCAATTAACGAGATGAGTCAGAGAGAAAAACTAATCAATTTTATCAAAGGGTCTGGTGGGACCTTTTTTCTGTATCCAAGATTAGTAAGATTAGCTCTTCAGTAGCAGAGATCTGGAATTCTGTGTTTTCAGGCCACCAAGTCACATCACACATAAGATGTTTTGGAACTGATCCTGAACTGGCAGAAGGTTGATGAAGCTCTCTACTGACTGCCATTTCAGAAACAGCAGCTCATGGTTGTATACTCATAAATATAGTGCCTGCAAACCATAAGGCTTCCATAGAAGGGAGTCCATTAAAAAAAGTCTAGCTCTTTAAATCCGAAGCCACATATCAGGAAAGTAGAGATTGCAAAATTAATCTCTTTTTTTTCCCTAACAAAAGACAATCTAATGTCCAAATCACTGAATAGCTTAGAAATTGATTTATTTTGCCTCTTGTTGTTATTAATAAAAAAAAGATAATATGAATGGCTTTTATTCCACCTTAGCTTTTATGGGAATACTTTTGTGGATAGTGAAAGCATAAGTCTTGCCCACGTTATTGTTGAGAGCACCAGGTATTACTTGATTGAAAGATATTATTCAAAGATGGGTTTCACATTGAAATATTTGTATTACTAAGGGTGATTTGCAGATCCTAATGGTATCTTTAGAGAAAAATTTCAAAAAACAGGAAAGTGAAATGAAGTCACACATTGGAATATTATATAGCAATTGAAAGGAATGAGTTACAGTGACATACAACTGTATAGATAAATATTGGATGTAATCATAAATGAAAGCAGTTCTCAAAGATGGAATACCACATGGCAAATCTACAAAAATTAAAAACAACTAAAAAGTAGTTTTTAAATGCAGTGAAATATGTAAAAATAAAAGCAAGGGAATGATGGACATGG
>NW_012152263.1:162168-163786 GCF_000956105.1 Propithecus coquereli | reverse complement strand
TCTGGGGAGGGCATTTCTCAGTCCTAAATTTTCATAGCCCACCAGAGCATTTCTGCTTCCCTATGTTTTTCTCTGCATGTGCTTTTAAGACCTTTGTTTCTGAATAAGATGGTTGTTCGAGTTCTTCAAAATATAACAAAAGATGACAATGACACGATTGGGATTTGGATGAAAGCAGTATTGTTGGAGTTCCTGGTTAATTCTTCTGGGCAAAGGTCCTGAGAGACATCGCTGTTGGAAGACATGGGTTTGAATCCGATTTTGTCATGTGATTGTTTGGATACCAATTCCATCATCTCTAGAATATGCTAGAAGTAAACACATGGTACATGATAATACATATCAGTTTTATTCATTGAAGTCAAAAGAGTTTTAGAAGGAGAGAAATAGTTTCAGACTAAGTTCTACTAAATATCACAAAGAACACAATAAATTAAAAAGTGAATTTCTCTCAATAGTAATACTGGAAGACATTCTCTCATTTATGGACAGGTCATCTTTAGATGGTTTAATGAAATCAAATAATTTTTATGACTCTGTCCCTAACTATTCAACTGTGCTTCCTAGATCAGCAATATCAGCATTACCCCAGGAAATTGTTTAAAATGCAGAATCCTAGATCTGTTCTCATCTTAGGTACATTGAATCAAGAACTGCATTTTACAAAATTCCTAGGGAGTCATATGCAAATTAAAGTTAACTGACTCCTACTGTAGCCCAATCCTCTTACTTTACCAGTAAGGAAACTGAGACTTAGAGAATTTAAACCACAGACTGAAGGTCATGGCCAGTGGGTGCCAGAGGTAGAACCAGTTAGGGTCCAGATGTTCTTGCCTTTACATCAATTAACAATCCAGCGGATGTGCCCTTTTCCCCTGTTGTGTTCCATGGGCCTGTGTCAGAAGTTACTGTATAGAGCAGTTAATAAAAAAACCAATTTAATTCTTAGAAACAGAAGAGAGGATTTTGCTATTCCAATCAGCCAAGACACCTTGCTCCCATAGGGAATGAGTAGCAAGTGCAAACAATATGCAACAGAAAGATTTAAGGAAAGCGTGGGTAGTTGCCAGGTAAAACCACCATGGATTGGAGTTCAAATACAGGGCTCCTTTCATTGCATGAAGAAATAGCAAATCTCTCAAAGAGACTTGCAGTGTGGTTGGCAATGCTTGGCCTGCCCAATATTTCTATTTGCAGTGCATTTCAGTAAGAGAAACAAGGGATTTCAGTCTGTGCCTGCATAGCTAAACCCTCTTCTCTGCTGAGTGATTAGAGAGCGGTGTGGGATTGCTTACTTTAAATGCCTTAATAGAATGAAATCAGGGATGTCATTCCTCTTTTTAAAATGCTGATATCCATAGAGAGATGTAAATCTAATATTTTGACATATTGAAATTAACAGCTACAATGGTTATTTGCATATGACTATTTCATGTCCTGGGACCTTTTTAAAAGCTCAGAATATTTTCTGAATAAAATTGGAAACCAAAGGAAATAGGATTTGAGAAATAGATGAATATGTTCCTGTGCTTTAGTGCTTTTCATTATAGAATGAAAGCATTTACTTATAGAAATGATTTTGCATTCATAATTTATTTACTTATTCTTTTTTTTTTAT
>NW_012152263.1:153488-159211 GCF_000956105.1 Propithecus coquereli | reverse complement strand
TTTAAATGCAGTGAAATATGTAAAAATAAAAGCAAGGGAATGATGGACATGGGATTCAGAATGATGGTTTGGGTTGGGGAGAAGGGCAGTGGTATGGAGAGATAACCACATTGTTAGACGCAGGTTGTTGCCAAAGTTCTCCTCTTTTCAGGTGGTGAATTCTCAGGTATCTATTTTCTCATTAAAATAATCAAGTAACTGTAGTATATTGATTGCAAAAGTGGCCTCAATTTGTTCTCTCTTTTTATTCATGCCTTTGAAGTTCCTTCCATTGGTCAGTGAAGTCTTTTACCCACCCCTTAGATCCAGGATGGCCTCGAGACTTAATTTAAACAATGAAATGATGGCAAAGTGATGGTATGACAGTTCTAATACTAGACCGGAAGACTCACATGATTCTACTTGCTTTGTAAATCCTTGCTACAACCACAAAAATAAGCCCAAGCTGGCCCAAACATGTAAAAGAGCCTGGCTAACATACTAGAGCCACCTGTCATTCTCAGCTGACTCTTGAGTGAGCCGAACCTAGACCAGAATTGTGAAGCCAATCTGGGCTCTTGAGTAAAAATACATGATTATTGCCTGAAGCTACTGAGTGTGAGCTAGTTTGTTATATAGAAATAGGTAACAAATACAATAACTATTAAATAAGTCAAGAACATCTTATATAGATACTCCATATGCAACAAGAATAAAAAATGAAGGGGAAGGAAGGAAGGAAGGAAGGAAGGAAGGAAGGAAGGAAGGAAGGAAGGAAGGAAGGAAGGAAGGAAAGAAGGAAGGAAAGAAAGAAAGAAAAAGAAAGAAAGAAAGAAAAAAGAAAGAAGGCAGGAAGAAAGAACAAAGACACCAGGAAAGACAAATTTCTAAGTGGGGCATGAGATCTCTACAATAATAATAGTAAAAACATAAATTAATAATGTTCAGTAGTGTTCAATGAAAGTTGACATCTAAAGGATTGATTCTTCTAACATCTAATTTATCTCTTCAAAGACAACCACTAGCATTTGACCCATTTCAGTGTACTTTCTCTGGCTTCAGCTTGCCAAAATATGTCCCAAAAGATACAACATAGGTATGACATAGCCAAAGATCCTATTGAATTTTGGAACAAAAATATTTGGGAAGTTAATAGAGTTGAGATTATTAACTCCATGAACTTACTGATGTGGAAACTGAGTTTTAGAATAGGTAAGTCATTTGCTTGAAGTCAATCCATTTTTTAGCTTCTAAACTCAAGGAAACTTCTCAGGTTTCTGCAGAGAGATGTGAACTGACAACCTGGATATTTGAAAGTGGATACATTCCAAGAGAAGTTTCCTCTATTCTCTTGCAACATCCTATGCCATTACCTATTTAGAGAAGTCTGTAGAGGAGAGGAAGGGAGAGAGTTGAAGAGAACAGTTTGTGGGTAAGAACAATCTTTACTTATCACATTGTTGCTTGGGTGATTCTTAGGTAAAGGGAAGAAAAAAAGGACCCTCCGAGGATGTTGGAGGTAAGTCTGAGTCTTGGTGGTAGCGTTCATCATCTGGAATGTACTAAGCAGTAGAATGTTTATACTTCTATTTTGCAAGGGCAAGGGAGAAAGATCCCAGAGAAAGAACAGAGTGACATTTCTGACCCAGATTGATCATTTTAATTGTGGGCTTTGGAGGGAGAAGAGATAAACAAGCATGGTTTATCCCCTATGGGCAACATGTAGCATTTTGGGAGAGCTACAGAGTCTCAGCACTGCTTGTTAACTTCTAATTAAGGAAGCCACTCTGGGAGTAAGGAGAACATAGATATTTTCAAATTATGAAGGATTCTTGAATTATTTGCTTCACCTTCCAAAGTTATGTGGAACTTTAAAAGTTAAGATTTGTCTGGTGAAAGCAATACATGGTATTAGGAGAAAACTCTTAATGAAGGCATGATTTTAATTTTTGTGTATGCGTATTATTTCCTAAGTCTTTAATCAGTTGATCCCAATATTCCAGCTGAAATGGAATATTTTTTTCACAATGTCTAACCCTTACTATACAGTTAAATTAACTGGGGAACTTTGCTGTGAGGGGAAAGGAAATGTTATCTAGTCCATGTCAAAGATCTACTAAATTAGAATACAAGATGGGGGGGTGCTTTGTTATTTGCATTTTTGAAAAGCTCTCTGGTCCTCATGAAGTTCACGATCCTCTTCCAACTGTACTAGTCAGTGCTTTTACCATTAGCATCTTCTATTTTCAGCAGTGATCATACAATTTTGAGGCTTGGGGATGTCTGTCTTAAAGTATTATCCTTCCCAGGAATATGTGCATTTTACAAAGAAAACATTGAACAATTTCTTATCAATATACTTTTTAATAATGAAATGTCAGAGATATTGGTAGATATAAGAGGAGATAGTTTGAACAGAAATGTCTACAGTGTTCTTAAATTATACGGCATGTGAACATATACACTTTATATCTGAGGTCTGCCTATAAACTGGTTTGTGATGTAATATTCCGGCTGGGGTG
The DNA here is from genome assembly GCF_000956105.1 of Propithecus coquereli. Classification (NCBI taxonomy): domain Eukaryota; kingdom Metazoa; phylum Chordata; class Mammalia; order Primates; family Indriidae; genus Propithecus; species Propithecus coquereli. The sequence continues at coordinate 156,710 of NW_012152263.1, read as the reverse complement.
CTTAAAAGTCATATCATTACTATTAGTATTAAAATAACATTAGGAGTGTCACTCTGAAATGACATGTAGAATTTTTATTTTATAATCCAAAACAACATCAGAACAGCATTGTTCAAGAGGAAAGCAGGAGATCACCTCACTGTTTTGGCAAATATCCAGAAAGAAAGATAATAATTCACTCTATTAGATTCTTACTGTTGTTTTAACCAAACATAGCCAGCTTAATTATCTACGATGAAAGGAAAAGTGACCTAAGTGGTAGAAAACAAACAAACAAACAAAATTAATGGATTGTCTTAATAATACAGAGACAATATTTTTAAAATAAACGTTTAAAATTATCCTCCTAATTCTTTCAGAATTCAACTGTGTTTTCCTCTGCCTTTAAGCCAGTTTTGTATTGGGAGTGAAGTGTCACTTTGCATAATGCAAAATGTATAATAATATTAATGGTAAAGACATTAATAATATTTAGCAACTATTGAACACCAACTTTGTGTCAGCTGCATAGCTAGAAAAAAGATCTGATTATTTCTACTTTATTTCTTCTGTGTGTGTATGTAGATTTCTTGTTAGTTCTTACTATATTAACAGCCAAAAAATTTATCAAAACTAAAATGTTAAACACAATCATTTCACAGAACAACTACATTTTCTGTAGTAAACGAACTTATTCATTTACTATTGTATCCCATAAACAGTATTCATTTTAAAAAATAATACTAAAAGATTTTAATAATGGTTTATAAAAAATATAGTAAAAAATTGTTGCCAACTGCTCCTTCTGTTCACAGATTTAGAGTACTGCTCTACAGATAACATTTCTTTGTAATCTTTTATATGTTTTCTTGTGTGTTTACAACTTTTTAAAAATTAAAAAAAACAGTTTATATTGCTCTTCTCGACATTCTATTATAAAAGACTAGGATTTTTCACTGTTACCTTTTTTTTATATTAGTTATCTATTACTTTCTAACAAATTGCACCTAAATTTAGTGGTTTAACGTAACACACATTTATTGTCTCACAGTTTCTGAGGGTCAGGCATCTGTGAGCCACATCGCCAGGTGGCAGGGACATTGGAGTCCGTCTTAGAGGCTGAATATCACACTTTGCAGCAGCACTCTGTCTCTGAGCCTCCTGCCACCTTCAATTTCTCTTACTTATTTCAATCTACCCAATTTGGTTATATTACAATTTTGTTTCACTCAGTGCCCAATTTATATCATTATGGCAACAGGAGGTAAAATTTTGAGACTTCACATGTCTAAGGATATCTGTTCTAACTCAGTATATATAGGTATAGAATTTTAGGATGAAAATTTTTCCCCACAGAATATTAAAGTCATTGCTCAATTTTTGTGTATCTTTTGTAGTGGCTTTTGGAAAGCCAGATACCATTCTATCCCCAATACATTCAATTTTTTTCTGGAAGATTTTAAGATCTTCTCTTTATTTTCAATAATTTAGATCTTTTAAATGTTGTCCCTCATAGAGTTTCAGGTACAATATAGAACTATGTGTCAAATTTGAATTCCAGGTAAATAACAATTTTTTAGTTGAAGTATTTCTCAAATATTACATGGAACATATTATATAAAAGATTGTTGTTTATTTGAAATTCAAATTTTACTGGGTATCCTGCATTTTTATTTGCTAAGTCTGCCAATCCTAGTATCTCAGAATGGTCCTTCCTTCCTTCCTTCCTCCCTCCCTCCTTTCCTTCCTTCCTTCCTTCCTCTCTCTCCATTTCTCTCTCCCTGAACCCCTCCATCTCATATGGAAAACCTTTTTCTTATTCAGTTCAGGCTGCTATAACAGAGTACCATAGACTGTGGGGGTTAAACAACAGAAATTTATTTCTCACAATTCCGAAGGCTGGGAAGTTCAACATCAAGGTGCTGTCAGAACCAGTGTCTGATAAGTCTCTTTTCCCAGTCTGCAGTTGACTGTCCTTTTGTATCCTCACGTGGTGGTGACAAGGGGGTGAGCAAGCATAAGCTCTCACATCTCTTCTTATAGGGCCCATACTCTCTTGACCTAATTACCTCTCAAAGGCTCCACATACTAGTAGCACCACATTGCCAGTTAGGATGTCAACATATGAATTTTTGAAGGAGAGGAGCTGGATCACAAATAGTGACAATCTTGTTTTTCAGTGTGGAGAGATTAAATAAAGATGTTTTCTAAAGTATCTTCACCCCTTCATTTTCAATTCAGTGTTTCACTCACATGATCTCCGCTGAGGAGCAGGAAGGGAACCTCCTGGTGACGGACCCGGTTGCCCAAAGCCCCCTTATATAAATTTCCAGCCAATGCTGCTGCTCCAGACACTTCCCAAACACTGTCTTTCCTAGTATTTCATGCCTCTAATTTGTGCACATTTCTATTGTGTGTCTTCAACTTGCTTGTTTTTTTTTTTTTTTTCCATTCTTTTGTGGGCTTTTGGGCTTTAGTTTTCTTCACTTTTCTAAGTTAACACTCTGTATACTTTTCCTTTTTTAAAGTTTTCTGAACTTTCTTACTGCTTATGTTAGTTTGAGATCAACTGAGCAGAAGACACCAAGATAGGTTTAGACATGTCAGAAATATATTATTCCTCATAGGAAATGCCTGTGAGGAAAAATGAGTAGGAACGTGAAGGAGGCTGGGAGGGCCATTAAACCAGTACCTTGATCTGATGCTTTTGAAGGAGAAAGGAAAGCGATATAGTTTTTTAAAAGTTCAGCGAAATTGATGGGATTGATGTAGCCAAAGTCATCCCTCAGAGAAGTTCAACACTTCCCAGGACCTGACCTGCCTTAGTATTCCTACGAGCATCACTCCTTGACCAGGAGCAGCGTAGCAGCTTGTGGGAAATGTGGCCTCAAGATGAATGCCGTGTTAGATTTCAGGGTGAAGCAGCTGAGCTGTTGGTCACTTATGCTCACCACAGTAGGAGATCTGAGAAGTAGGTTTTCATGAACACTAGACTTTTACTCTCCCATTCTCTGTATCTTTGTGATATATAGACTACAAGGAGTTCATTTTAATGGAACTTCAATAAACGGTGTAAACAAATGGGTGTGTTTTATCTACAGTGTTTAAATAGGTATCCTCTGCTAATTGCTTATGCACTGAGGTATCTAATTGCATAAAATTTGTTTCTACAAGACGTATTAGCACCTAGTTAAGAAATTTCATTGTGTTGGAGTAAAGGGAACATGGACGTTCCCAAATTAT
>NW_012152263.1:148569-149523 GCF_000956105.1 Propithecus coquereli | reverse complement strand
AATAAAAAGTGTTGGTGAAGATGTGGAGAAACTGGAACACTTTTGCACTGTTAGTGGGAATGTAAAATGTTACAGCTGCTGTGAAAAATAAGCATGGAAGTTAAATTAAAAATTAAAAATTAAAAATATGACCCCAGCAATTTCACATCTGACTATATACCCCAACGAATTGAAAGCCCAGTCTCGAAGAGTTATTTGTACACCTATGTTCACAGCAGCGTTATTCATCGTAGCTAAAATGTGGAGGCAGTGAAAGTTCCCATAGACGGATAAAATGTGGTATGTACAGTCATGTGCTGCATAACAATGTTTTGATCAATGACGGATTACATGTAAGATGGTGGTCTCATAAAATTATAGTGGAACTGAAAACATTCTTATCACAAAAATACTTACCATTGTGTTACTATTTCTTTACACTATTCAGTAAAGTAACATTCTGTAGAGGTTTGTAGCTTTGGAGCAATAGGCTATTCCATATACTCTAGGTGGGTAGTAGGCTGTACCATCTAGGATTACACAGATATACTCTATGATGTTTGGACAATGATAAAATCACCTAACAACACATTTCTCAGAATGTGTTCCCATTATTAAGTGACATGTGGTTTTACACATACACACACATAACGGAATATTATTCAACTTCAAAATGGAAGGAAATTCTGATGTATACTACAACATACTTCAACCTTGGGGATGTTATGTTGAGTGAAATAAACCAGTTGCTGAAAGAAAAACATGGCATGATTCCACTTGTATGAAGTATTTAAAGTAGTCAAAATTATAGAAACAGAAGGTAGAATGTTGGTTGCCAGGGGCTGGGGGAATGGGGCATGGGAAGTTATTATTTAATGAGTATAGCGTTTCACTTTTACGAGATTAAAAGAGTAATGGAGATGGGTGGTGGTGATGGTTACATATTATGAATGTATTTAATATCACTGAACTATA
>NW_012152263.1:146271-148519 GCF_000956105.1 Propithecus coquereli | reverse complement strand
ACAATGTGGTTTTGGCATAAAGACAGACATATAGACCAATGGAATAGAATAGAATAAAGAGTCCAGAAATAAACCCTCACATATCTGGACCAAATGATTTTTGACAAAAGTGCCAAGATCATTCACTGAGGAAAGAATAGTCTTTTTAACCAATGGTACTAGGAAAACTGGATATCCACATGCACAAAAAAAGAAGTTGGACCCTTACCTAAGACCATATGCAAAAATTAACTCAAAATGGATCAAAGGCCTAAATGTAAGATGTAAAACTATAAAACTCTTAGAAGAAAACACAGGAAAAAAGCTTCAGATCATTGGATATGGCAATAATTTCTTGCATATGACACTCAGGCACAGGCAACAAAAGGAAAAATAGACAAATTTGACTTAATGGAAATTACAAAGAATTGTGCATCAAAAGACACTATCAACAGAATAAAAAGGCAGCTCAGAGACTGTTTAAATAGGTATCCTCTGCTAATTGCTTATGCACTGAGGTATCTAATTGTATAAAATTTGTTTCTACAAGACGTATTAGCACCTAGTTAAGAAATTTCATTGTGTTAGAGTAAAGGGAACATGGACGTTCCCAAATTATGATGTTTTTTGATAGTTTTACCTTCCAAAGCTGTGTAGCACTATAAAATTAGGATTTATCAGATGGAAATGATTTGTGACTATAATAGAAACTTTGAACTATTGTAGTAACTACAGTTACTCTTCTGTTGTTTCCACTTTATAGATGAGGAAATTAGGTGCATATATAGTGAAGCAAATTTCTAGGATTTGCATCTTGATAGTTCAACCAAAATGCTTGTTTTCCACTATGATATGTTATCTCCATTCCCATAGCACAGTTCTGTTACATAGAAACCATTGTTCATCCAGGTTGAAATCTAGGTTTGGTTAATGTTTCTAGAGACATTTCAGGAGCATCTGAATGCCTAATATTTCCATGAGCAGATTATATTTGTGAAAAATTATATTTAAAGAAAAACTTCATTTCTCTTCGGTATTGTTATATAACAAATTGGTCCCAAATCTAGGCAGTTGAAAACAACAATAATCACTTATTTTCTCTTATGGTTTCTGTGGGTTAGAAATTCAGACAGAGCACAGCAGAGATAGCTTGTCTCGCATCTATGATATTTCAAGTGTCACCTGGAAGAATTGAAAGCTAGAGGCCAAAATCATTTGAAGTATCATTCCCTGACAGGTCTGGCTATTGATGTTGGGTATTGGCTAGGGGTATAGACGAAAGTGCTTTCAGCAAACCCACATGGGGTCTCTCCATATGGGTTTTCTCACAGGAAGGTTTTTCTCACAGGAAGGTTTTTTAAGGCAAGTATCTCAAGAAAACAAGATGAAAGCCATATTGCCATTTTTTAACCTACTCTGGAAGTTGCATAGCATTTTTCCACCATACTTAATTGGCTGAGGAAGTTACAAAGGTCCACATTCATATATTTCCCATTTCTAAGAGTGACCACAAGGAAACAAATAAGCATGATATAAGTTGGGATAAACTAAGTACAATTAGATGCACAGCGTTATAGGGGATTCCGTGAAAAGGAAAAATGTGTTAAAACAGGAGGAGATAAAATTTGAAGATGCATTTTATTTAGATATTAATGATTTGAATTGATGGGGACAGAGTAGCATTCTAGGCAGAGGACAGCATGAGTAATGTCCAGAAGCTAAAAACTGGGGAATAGATTTAGACGACAGTGGATAGTTTTACATGTGAGATTAGTGAAAGATCAGCTTGCAAACTTATGCAAGACTTTGTGTCTTCTACCAAGAATTTTAAAATCTCTTTATGAATAATGGAAAGCTATTAATGGGTTCTAAGCAAGGCGACATTACTTGGTAAGTGCTCCATCCTGTTTGTTTACCTTGCATTTCAGAATTTGAAAATAAACAATAAACTGTGGGGAGATAATGAGGATTTCTGAGCAGGGGAGAGTGGACGGAGGCAGCTGTGATTCTTTCATCTGGGAGTCTATTTGTAGCTCTAGCACTACCATGGAAAATGCTAGAGCTACAGTAGATATTATTGAATGAATTTTCAGAATTTTGCCTTAATTTACTTAAAACTATAACTACTTGAAAACAGGGACTATTTTGTTCTGTCGTTCTGTTTTGTATTATCAAAATGTCTTACAGCTTTCAAGTACTTCATATGTGCCAGGCAATATTCTAAATATTTTATAGATACAAACTTCCTCAGAACCCTCTGAGATAGGAA
>NW_012152263.1:134456-135491 GCF_000956105.1 Propithecus coquereli | reverse complement strand
TTTTCTGAGATTTATCCACATGAGTGGACGTATCAGTAATTTGTTCATCTTTATTGATGAATAGGATTTCATTGTATGGATATACCACAATTTGCCTATTCTTACGTGGATGAACATTTGTTTCTTTCTCTCCCCTAGATTTATTAAGGAATAATGTACAAATAAAAATTGCACATATTTACAATGTGTAATGTGATGTTTTAATATATGTGTAAATTGTTAAATGATTAAATCAACCTAATTAACATATCCATCACTTTATGTATTTATCATTTTTTTGTGGTGAGAACATTTAAAGTCTAACCTCCCAGCAATTTTTCAAGTGTACTATACATTATTAATTATAGTCACTATGCTGTACAATAGATCTTCAGAACTCATTCATCCTGTCCCATTGACACTCTGCACACTTTAACATCACCCCATTCCTCCTCTGCTTTCCCATTCCACACTTACCAGCCCCTGGAAAGTACCATTCTACTCCCTAACTCTACAAATTTAACACTTTTAGATTCTACATATAAGCGAGATTATACAGTGTTTGTCTTTCTGTGTCTGGTTTATCTTATTTAGCATAGTGTCCTCTGGGTTCATCCATGTTGGCCCAAATGACAGGATTTCCTTCCTTTTAAAGGTTAAATAGAATTCCAAGGGGTGTGTGTGTGTGTGTGTGTGTGTGTGTGTGGGTGTGTGCGCGCGCGCGCGCGCATGCGTGTATATCTCATTTTATTTATTTATTTATCTGTTGATGGACACTTAGGTTGATTTCATATCTTGGAAATTGTGAATAAAGCTGCCATGGATATGGGAGTGCAGATATCTCTTTGATATATGCACTAATTTCATTTCCTCTGAATATATGCCTAAAAGTGGGATTGCTGGATCATATGATAGCTCTCTTTTTAATTTTTGGAGGAACCTTCATACTGTTGTTTATAAAGGCTACACTAATTTACATTCCTATTAACAGTGTACAAAGGTTCCCTTTTCTCCACATGGTCACTGAAACTTATCTTTCATCTTTTTGGTAGTAGC
>NW_012152263.1:126580-129106 GCF_000956105.1 Propithecus coquereli | reverse complement strand
TTTTTTTTTTGGTTTGGTGGAGTGGCTTCAGCCCCTCCCTCGTGGTTTTACCAAGAGGCCTGGGAGTTGACTCTTGAACCCCGCTGACACAGTTTGTATACCCTTCTTTGTGGACCCTGAATGCAGGCTCACCTGACCCAGCTCTGCCTAGCCTCATTCTCCCACCTGGTTTCACTGTGGTGGAGCAAAAGAAGGAGTCCCTTGGAAGTTCTAGGGCCCCACTCATTGCCTGGGACATCCAAGTGTGTCTCCTGATTGAATAGGGCTGCACACCATTGCAGCTGACCCTCTCCTGCAACTGACTGGCAGGGAGGATATTTTGTACAGCTTATTATACCATTTACTGATTCAGTCATATGGGGCTTGGCTGACTCTTATCCACAAATGCTACCTACTGACTTAGAGATTAAACCGGGAGTCCCAATATAATTCACACCATTAAGAAGACCACAGGGCTGGGGCAAGAAAAAATATTTCAAAGACCTTCATCTCCCCTTCTTAATGAGAGGCAGGGAATCTGCCCGCACACATAGTATACAACTGCTCCAACCTACAAATAACTAGCAATTGAGAAAACCACCACACTAAGGCTATATATAACCAAGGTATCTATCTGGAACCTGGATCCCAATCAAAGTACCCACAAACAAAGCCAAAGTCCTTACCCAACATATGCTATAGGTACACCCTTAAGAGGGAGGGGGAAAAGTCCCATCTAAACAAAATAAAATTCAAAAATAAGAAGTGACAACTGCTCCAGATGAGAAGGGATCAGTGTAAAAACTCCAGAAGTATGAAAAATCAGAATGAAAAGACCTCCCCGTAGGATCACATCAGCTCTCTAGCAGTGGATTCCAACAAAAATGAAAATACCGTAATGAAAGATAAATAATTCCACATATGGATTGTAAGGCACCTCAATGAGATCCGAGAGAAAATGGAACACCAATTCAAAGAAACCAGAAAAATAATTCAGGAAATAAATGAAAAATTTACTAAAGAGACAGATACATTAAAAAAATTCACATAGAACTTCTGAAAATGAAAAATTCATTTAGGGAAATATAAAACACAGTGGAAAGTTTTAAGAATAGACTAGACCAAGCAGAAGAAAGAATTTCAGAGCCTGAGGCAATTCTTTCAAATTAATCCAGTCAGTAAAAAATAAAGAACAAAGAGTGAAGAGGAATGAACAAAGTCTACGAGAAATATAGAATTATATAAAATGACCAAATATAAGAATCATAGGTATTCCTGAAAGAGAAGAAGATAATGCAAAAGGCTGAAGAACCTATTTGAGGGAATATCTGAGGAAACCTTTCTTGGTTTTGTTGAAGATTTAGACATCCAGACACAAGAAGTTCAATGAAAACCTGGGAGATTCATTGCAAACAGGACATCAACAAGGCACATAGCCATCAGACTGGCCAAAGTCAGCTCATATGAGCTATGAGCTAAAAACATCAAGCAACTTACAAAGGAAAACCCATGAGACTAACAGCAAACTTCTCAACAGAAACCTTACAAACCATAAAGGAATGGGGCCTAACTTTAGTCTTCTTAAAGAGAATAACTGCCATCCAAGAGTTTTGTGTCTGGTAAAATTAAGTTTCATAAATGAAGGAGAAACAAAGCAAACACTAAGGGAATTTTCACCACTAGACCTGTCCTACAAGAAATGGTTAAAATTACTCTGAACATCATACAGAACAATCAATACCCACCAGTGAAATACCACCCAAAAGTCAAAACTCACAGCTCTTATAAAACAGCAACACAAGGGAGAAAACAAAGCAACTAGGTAACAATCAAAATGATGACCAGAACAGTATCTCACATATCGATACTAATATTGAATGTAAATGGTCTCAATGTCCCACTTAAAAGAAACAGATTGGCTGAATGGATAAAAAAACACAACCAAAATTTACTTTCTCCTAGAGCCCATTTAACTTGCAAAGATTCTCATAGACTCACGGAAAAGGAGTGGAAAAACTATTCCACTCCCATGAATACCAAAAGTGAGCAGGAGTAGCTATTTTCGTATTAGATAAAATAGACTTTAAATCAACAATGTAAAAAAAAGATAAAGATGATCATTATATAATGATAAAGGGATCAATTCAGCAAGAAAATATAACAATCCTAAATACATATGTACCTAACACAGGTCCTCCCAGATTCATAAAACAAATTCTACTGTATCTAAGGAAAGAAATAGACAACATCAAAATATCCAGGGACTTCAACACCCTGCTGAGAGAACTAGACAGATCATCAGGGCAAAAGATCAACATAGAAACCCTGAACTTAAATTAGACTATAGAACAAATGGACTTAGCAGACATTTGTAGACTATTCTACCCCAAAACTGCAGAATATACATTCTTCTCATCTTTTTCACATCGATCTATCTTGTTCGTGAACTTTAGTAGAGGAAGATAAATATTTGTTTCTTTTTACCCTTCTAGGTTCTTGGCTGAGATTCTGTAAAAATGACAGACTGACAAAAGAAAAGCACATAAA
>NW_012152263.1:121574-126530 GCF_000956105.1 Propithecus coquereli | reverse complement strand
TCCTACAAGACGAGAAGTGGCAAGGCAGAGAAAGGAAACTCTCAGTCCTTTGACAGCACTTGCTTGGAATTTAGCTTCAGGAACATGACACTGAGGTGTATAAAAAATATTGGTAACTTGACCCTACCATGAAGATACTGGAGCCTTTCACTGTGAGCTTAAGGGAAAGGGAGCACCATCTTGTTGGCTACGTTTTCCTGGAGTGGAGTTTCCATCACACAGACTGAGGCGGGAAAGGGGAGAACTGGTAATGGCCCAACTGCAATAGGCTCTTGCTGTTCTGACTGAGATTTAGCAGATTTTCTTGAATACATCGTTTCTTAATTTGTTGTATACCTTTGTGAAAATTTTCAGAGACCTCAATTTTTTTTTAAATATAATTTTTACAAATTATGGTTGCTTTACTGGAGAGTTGGTCCATGGAGTCCCTCGTAAAATCATTATGAAACTGACCAAAAATAGTGATTCTTCCCTGAAGAATTTATATTGAACCAGAGCCACAGAAATATAGAAAGATCAAAAAATTCTTTCTTTATACATGTTCTTCTATAATTTTAGCACATGTCAAATTTCCTGTCCATTTTAGCTCTATCAATGACTATTCCAGAGTCGTTTGTCTCTGGTCAATACAGGGTGGGGAGTTTACTGCATTATAAACAGGTACAAAGTCATTTAATCCACTAAATTGTCTAAGTGAGCATAACATTGATGGATTGCAGGATATATCCAAATCCTCCTTTTGAATGGGGGAATTTATTCATTCTACAACCTAAGCAGAGTGTTGGTGGTTGAGTAGGAATTATTCAGAGGAAGTTTGGTGTTAAATGTGGAGGAGATGAAGAGGAACAAGAGATCATGGCTATTTAAAGAGAAAGCAGAAAAAGTAACAGTATGTCTAAGAGAGCATGTGGACTTTAGAAATTGCAAGAAGTGTATTGTGGCTGGGGCATAAAATAAGATGTGAAATGTGGCAAAATATTTGATTGTATATTTAGAAAGGGCCAGAGCATGAAAGCCCTTTATGTCAAACTCTGCAATGTTGATTAAATAGAAAAGTGGCATTGTGCCTTAGTTACTAGAAGAGTTGAATTAGAGTACAGTTTTAAAAACCTTTCTCCTGTGGGCTATCCTTTAGTTTTATTTGAGTTGAACTTCCTCTATTCTTCAAGAAACATTCTTAGTCAGGGCTTGATGAAGTAGAATATGGTGTTTCTGAGAGTGATGAAGAGCATATAAAACAGAGCTAGTGGGTATGAATGGATTACAAGCCATCTTTTATTCCCCTGACATCATAAAAATAAAGCAAATTGTTACCAAACCATGGAGAACTCTCCATCTAAATCATAGATGGAACTGAATAACTGGAACCTATCAGAGAAATGACATTGTCAAAACAGCTACAGCTCTATTATGCCGTCCACTTCAGCCAGGTCACACACTCAATTGGATTAGTAACAGCTCTAGGCTAGCTGAGTTAAAATTGGGTAGAACCAAAACAGATTCATAAGGCTGTGGGTCTTTTGGTTATGACAGAAAACCACCCTGGGGACATGATGATATCCACAGCTTATATTCCATTGCGCTGTTCACTATTAGACTAAAGGGGTTCGTAAAATTGCTTATTCATGTTCAATTTTGTGAATTGTTCCCTCCGCCCTTAACTCTCTTAGTTGCATTTACATAATTACAATTACAACATAGTTATTTCTGATTATTTTAAGCAAGTGAAAGATGTTTTTCCCCTGTGCCCAGGCCTGACACATAATTGGGACTCAGTAGATATATTTTGGCTTTTTGGGTACTGAAGTATATAAGTGGATCACAGTCCTTCTCATGCTGTCTATTTTAAACAGTGGAGCCTGGCACAGGTTTTCTCACATAATAGGACTCAACAGTGTTTATTTTTTAATTGTATTGAAAATAAATGACTTTTGTCTCCATTCTGTAGCTGATATGTTTCATGAAGAGTAAAATTCCAATGAATACAAAATTTCCCAGTGTTTTCTCCTCTCTCCGTCATCTCCTTAGAGTTGGTAGTTCACCCTAGAAACCAGGGCAGTGTCCTTAATCCCACACTGCCCATGGGCAAATTTATGTTTCTTAACAAGAAGAAAGGTGAATTGATTCTTTTTGAAATAATTGGGAGTGAACTGATTTATTTTGAAACAATTGGGAAATATAGGAGACTCTGGAATTTCTTTCCACAGAGAAGTATATCTAGGAAATACTATAGATATACCGAATTGGAGAATATTAGATAAAGTAGTGTTTCTATTTGAGAAGAAGGCAATTTCTTGGGTATTCTTTTAGACTTCTGAAGATTTTAAAGCTCTAAGAATGTCTTTTATTACAAATAATTTTAAAGTATTTTGGAAAGTATGGAAAGGTATAAAGAAGAAAATTATTATGAATTATTTGTACTCTCATTATTCAATCACAACTTCTGGGAATTTAAGGTATTTTTTAATCTTCCTCTATATGACTTTTTAAAAGTTAGATCATGACTGGGATAGGCAAGATGGCTGACTAAAGACATCAGTTGCCATATTGTCTCAGAACGAAGAAAAACTTTTAGATAAAAAAAATGGCCCAGGTGTAATTCTGAGGGAAGAGTGTCAGAATTTACCAGAGATGTCATGAGAAAAAGCTGCAGAGCAGAATAAGAAGCAAGATTTCAGCAGAGATTGACACCTGAGTAATGTGGAGCTTCATGGAAAGGGTAGGTAGGGGTATTTTCTTTTCCTCCCCTCAAATCTCTGGAAGACTGTAGGATCCTGAACTGTTAAAGAGTTTTTCTATCCTCATGAGTCCAAATGCTGTTTTTGTCAGTAAACTGGGATCTTCCTGAGAACAGAGTACTGGGCTAATGGCCCCCTTGAGTTCATACCCCATCACCTGAGCCAAGGTTGTGAGCACCATAATGCTTTTCCACCCACTGAATGCCTTAGTCCTGCCCAGGGAGCTTCAGCCCTTCTGTTGTCTTGGCACTGGACCTCACACAAACATTCCCCAACACTTGCCTAGATTGCGGTGGCCATAGGGGGCACCAGCCATAGGGAGTCTAGAGGGAACTGTACAATCCCAGAGTTTGGACATTCAGGGCAGGCTGCAATCAGGTAAGAGGAAAGTGCAGCATGCCAGAAGGGCTCCTTGGAACATAGGGTTCCAGAGTGCCAGCTCTCTTCCATTCAGACTCTTTTCCTCCTCCTCCCTTCCCCCATCCACAGCTGCTAACACAGCTGTGGTGGTTCCTGCACCAGTCAGCATAGGCACCCCAAGGGACAATTGAGCCAGGGCTCTTGGGAGCAGCTGCTTCCCCTCTGCCAGTGTGCCTACCATACCCAGGCTTCCACAGAGAGTGGGGCTCATGTCTTATCTCTTAAAGACCTACACTCAACAAAGGGTGTTCAGGCAATGAGCTCTCTACCTGCTGGTTCTCCCAAGTGCTGCCCACCTGGCTGCTCCAGCAGAGTAGGGCATACCTTGAAGTGAGGGGACATTAAACCTGCTCAAGCATTCCATGAGTGACTTGAGAACAGCACACCTCTCCCTGTCACAATCAGGGATTGAACTCAGGGGATAAGAGGGCAGGTCTGGAGGCCTGATCCCATTCCCCCAGCACTCAATTGTGTCATCTGGGGGCACAAAGGAGAGATTTGTGAACTGATCTTGAGAGGCAAGGGAGCCCATATGGAGAGAACTAAAAGGAGTGTATGGTGTGGGTCTGAGCTACAGTGCACTTACAGAGAACACCTTCCTCCACGAGGGCACGGTCCTGGGAAGGGAAGCTTCCAGCCTATGGCAGTATTGTTAGTGAGCTCAGCTAGTTTGGGCTGCTGCTTACAGCCAGACACAGGCAGGAGATTACATAGGGCAAGAGAAGAGGAAGAAGAGTGAAACCCACTTTCACTTGCTGGACTGTGAATTCCAGACTTCCTCCCCACCATGAGTAGATTTTTTTTTTTGGTTTGGTGGAGTGGCTTCAGCCCCTCCCTCGTGGTTTTACCAAGAGGCCTGGGAGTTGACTCTTGAACCCCGCTGACACAGTTTGTATACCCTTCTTTGTGGACCCTGAATGCAGGCTCACCTGACCCAGCTCTGCCTAGCCTCATTCTCCCACCTGGTTTCACTGTGGTGGAGCAAAAGAAGGAGTCCCTTGGAAGTTCTAGGGCCCCACTCATTGCCTGGGACATCCAAGTGTGTCTCCTGATTGAATAGGGCTGCACACCATTGCAGCTGACCCTCTCCTGCAACTGACTGGCAGGGAGGATATTTTGTACAGCTTATTATACCATTTACTGATTCAGTCATATGGGGCTTGGCTGACTCTTATCCACAAATGCTACCTACTGACTTAGAGATTAAACCGGGAGTCCCAATATAATTCACACCATTAAGAAGACCACAGGGCTGGGGCAAGAAAAAATATTTCAAAGACCTTCATCTCCCCTTCTTAATGAGAGGCAGGGAATCTGCCCGCACACATAGTATACAACTGCTCCAACCTACAAATAACTAGCAATTGAGAAAACCACCACACTAAGGCTATATATAACCAAGGTATCTATCTGGAACCTGGATCCCAATCAAAGTACCCACAAACAAAGCCAAAGTCCTTACCCAACATATGCTATAGGTACACCCTTAAGAGGGAGGGGGAAAAGTCCCATCTAAACAAAATAAAATTCAAAAATAAGAAGTGACAACTGCTCCAGATGAGAAGGGATCAGTGTAAAAACTCCAGAAGTATGAAAAATCAGAATGAAAAGACCTCCCCGTAGGATCACATCAGCTCTCTAGCAGTGGATTCCAACAAAAATGAAAATACCGTAATGAAAGATAAATAATTCCACATATGGATTGTAAGGCACCTCAATGAGATCCGAGAGAAAATGGAACACCAATTCAAAGAAACCAGAAAAATAATTCAGGAAATAAATGAAAAATTTACTAAAG
>NW_012152263.1:119434-121524 GCF_000956105.1 Propithecus coquereli | reverse complement strand
ACTGTCTGTGTCACTTGTTTTCAGCCTTAGAAATTTCCTTTAGTATTTATTGTAAGGCATGTTTACTAGGGATGAATTCTCTCTGTCTTTGTTTATTTGGGAAATTCTTATTTTTACCTCATCTTGAAACATATATTTGTTGCACATAAGATTCTTGGTTACCTTTTTTTTTCCTTTCAACACTTTGAACACGCTATCCCACTGCCATCTGGCCTCCAGTGTTTCTGATGAGAAATTAGCATTAACAGTATTGAAATTCCCTTGTATGTGACAAGTCCTTTTCCTCTGTCTGCTTTTAAGATTTTCTCCTTGTCTTTGGCTTTCTATATTTTTAATAAGATGAACCTGTTGTGAATCTTTTCATATCTATCTTTTTTGCTATTATCTTCCTTACTGTTATTGTTTGCATATTTACTTAGAGGCTTGGCTGGGCTATTTTAGTGAAGTATATTTTCCCTGCAGTGTGGAGTCTCTGATGTTACTCCTCAGAGGGGAAGCCTTACACATGCACACAGTCACACTGGGATGATTTTTTTTTTTTTTAAGTAGAGCTCTCTTTGACTTTCTCTTTCCTTTATCACGGTTAAGCTCACTGCCTCTCTTGGTATTACATTCAGCATTAGGCTCTACTAATTGTCATCTGATCGTGGTATTGTTTTCAGCAATTCCTTGAAGTGTAAATTTCTCTACAGATTAATTCAATTAAAATCAGGTTCCTTTGCAGGTTTTAAGGTAATATCTGAGGTTGGTTATGACTGCAGAAGACTCTCCTTAGCTGTCTATTTTCCTGGTTCTCTCTGGTAAACTACCTGTCCTGTGGTTTAGCAGGAGCTAACAGCCTTTTCTTAATTGCTTTACACTAAAATCTACATCGTTTTTGGTAGCACCCTTAGGCTTTAAATTTCCCAAATACTGTCAGTTCCTTTGAGGTGAACTTCAGAGCTCTCTGTTCTTCTGGCCTGCCTCTTTTTCTAGGCAAAATATCTGAATCACTATTCCAGAACTGGGAGTGGTGACAATGTCCTACTTTTCCCAGAGTGATGACCAGGCTTCAGGATCAATGCACTGGGAAAAAGTGGTAGCCTCAGGTTTTCTTGGCTTGCCCCTCCTGGCATTGAACCTCTGCCCTACTAGTGAGCTAAGGTGAGAGTGATTGGGACTTCAGTATTTTCTGTCTGCTACACATGGGGTACAGACTCTGTCCTACAAGACGAGAAGTGGCAAGGCAGAGAAAGGAAACTCTCAGTCCTTTGACAGCACTTGCTTGGAATTTAGCTTCAGGAACATGACACTGAGGTGTATAAAAAATATTGGTAACTTGACCCTACCATGAAGATACTGGAGCCTTTCACTGTGAGCTTAAGGGAAAGGAAGCACCATCTTGTTGGCTACGTTTTCCTGGAGTGGAGTTTCCATCACACAGACTGAGGCGGGAAAGGGGAGAACTGGTAATGGCCCAACTGCAATAGGCTCTTGCTGTTCTGACTGAGATTTAGCAGATTTTCTTGAATACATCGTTTCTTAATTTGTTGTATACCTTTGTGAAAATTTTCAGAGACCTCAATTTTTTTTTAAATATAATTTTTACAAATTATGGTTGCTTTACTGGAGAGTTGGTCCATGGAGTCCCTCGTAAAATCATTATGAAACTGACCAAAAATAGTGATTCTTCCCTGAAGAATTTATATTGAACCAGAGCCACAGAAATATAGAAAGATCAAAAAATTCTTTCTTTATACATGTTCTTCTATAATTTTAGCACATGTCAAATTTCCTGTCCATTTTAGCTCTATCAATGACTATTCCAGAGTCGTTTGTCTCTGGTCAATACAGGGTGGGGAGTTTACTGCATTATAAACAGGTACAAAGTCATTTAATCCACTAAATTGTCTAAGTGAGCATAACATTGATGGATTGCAGGATATATCCAAATCCTCCTTTTGAATGGGGGAATTTATTCATTCTACAACCTAAGCAGAGTGTTGGTGGTTGAGTAGGAATTATTCAGAGGAAGTTTGGTGTTAAATGTGGAGGAGATGAAGAGGAACAAGAGATCATGGCTATTTAAAGAGAAAGCAGAAAAAGTAACA
>NW_012152263.1:107046-108174 GCF_000956105.1 Propithecus coquereli | reverse complement strand
GTTTGTGATCTGTAGCGTAATCATATCTGTGATTAAAGAAGTTCTTTATAGCAGCGTTCCCCAAACTTTTTGGCACCAGGGACCATTTTCATGGAAGAAAATTTTTCCATGAACTGGGGGCGGGGTAGATGATTTAGGGATGATTCAAGTGCATTACATTTATTGTGCACTTTATTTCTAATATTATTAAGTTGTAATATACAATTAAATATTATATGATTCACCATAGACTGGGGACACCTGCTTTATAGAGAAGTCTTATGACTACATTTGTATTGTGTTGTAGTTACTTGTAACTAGTACTTTATTTTTGATTTTTTTTAATTTCAGAATATTACTGGGTACCAATGTTTAGATTACATATATTGCCTTTGCCCCATCTGAGTCAGAGCTATAAGTGTGCCCATCTCCCAGACAGTGCGCACCGCATCCATTCAGTGTGCATATACCCATCTCCTCCTCCTCCTCCCACCTGCCCGACACCTGATGAAGGTTACTACCATATGTGCACATTAAGTGTTGATCAATTAGTACCAATTTGACAGTGAATACATGTGGGGCTTGTTTTTCCATTCTTGGGATACTTCATTTATTGGAATAGGCTCCAGCTCCATCCAGGATAATACAAGAGGTGCTAGTTTACTTTTGTGTTTTGTGGCTATGTAGTACTCTGTGGTATACATATACCACATTTTATTAATTCATTCATGTATTGATGGACACTTGGGTTGTTTCCACATCTTTGCAACTGTGAATTGTACTGCTATAAACATTTGAGTGCAGATGTCATTATTATAGAATATCTTTTCTTCCTTTGGGTAGATGCCCAATAATGGGATTGCTAGATCAAATGGTAGTTCCACTTGTAGCTCTTTGAGGTATCTCCAAACTGCTTTCTACAGAGGTTGTATTAGTTTGCAGTCCCACCAGCAGTGTATGAGTATTACTAGCTCTCTGCATCCACACCATTTATTGTTTTGGGACTTTTTGATAAAGGCCATTCCCACTGTTGTTAAGTGATATCTCACTGTGGTTTTGATTTGCATTTCCCTGATGATTAGAGATGTAGAGCATTTTTTTCATATGTTTATTGGCCACTAGTCTGTCTTATTTTGAAAAGTTTCAGTT
>NW_012152263.1:104470-106996 GCF_000956105.1 Propithecus coquereli | reverse complement strand
TAGGGTTGTTTCCATTTAGTTCAACCATCATATAATAAGTGCTTATGTAGTATCAGAAACAGAATATAGGTTTTATGGCATGCGATTTCTTACCTTGTAGAAGTGTGCAGTCTGGTGGGCAAAACAGTGATATAAATGAATAAATGCATAAGGTATGATAAATGCTGTCTGCAAGATACATAGGCAGTGTGAGTTGGAAGAAGTGTATGTTTGGAAATCTGATTCTCATCTAGGTTTGACTCACTATGCTGTTTTTGTGCCAGGAATGAGAACTGGGATCTGTACTGCTAACCAGAACACTGGCCCCTCTGTGGTCCCACGATTCCTTTCAAACTCACCCATGAAACACAAGGTCTCTTACTAGAGAATATTTATCAAAAAGTGTAGTTTTGTTTACTCTAGATATTTAATATTTCCCTACCTTTCACGCACTCACCCAAAACAAAATGTGCCATGTTAAAAAAGGTTATTGTTATGTGCCAAGTATATACTTGATTTTTGCCTCAACATTTTAGTGGTTAAACAATTGATCTTGAGAGTGAATCACTAGGATTAATGCACAGAAAAAACATGTCTGATGTGTAAGACACGTTGTGTATTATATTGCATTTTGTGTGTGTCCTTTGATTTGTCTGTTAAACTCTCATTTAAGCTTCAAATAACACCTGCTCAGGTGTCAACATTATTTTTTTTTTTTGAAGCTTCCCCTACCCCTGGCTTTAAATGAGACAAACATATCCAACTCTATTTCTTCTATCTTGATGTGTATTACATTATATCCAGGCTTTATAATTTATTAGCTGTGTGATTATGGACAAGTGATTTAACTTCCCTTTCCTCAGTTGCCGTATTTGTAAAGTAGACATAACGACCTTAACTCAAACTTTACTCTGAGGGTTAATTGAACTTTGTATGTAAAGTGTCTGGCACGGTATCTGACACATAGTGATTTATGATCTTTGGCTTCTCTATAATACTATGCACTTCCTGATGTCAGGAATGCATATAGCAGTGTCTATATAAATCTTGTCTTAAATATGTCTCAGTCTATCTAGATTGCAATATCTTTTCGGTAAAAATGGTAGTAAAATGTTTTATTGTTTAAAGTAACCTGTCAGAGGAAGCATCTCCTTTTAAGTTGCAGAAACCTCTGACCTTGGAAGATCCTTAAGGAGTAATTTTAAAGTAAGGTTTTATGATCCTCTTCCAGGGCAATGGAAGTCTTGGGAACTTAGGGTGTTAAATAACACTAAATTTATATCATGCCCTCAACTACAGATTAACTTTTAATTCTGGAGGCTGAGGTATTACCAGATTAAATAGAAGACATTCTGTAAAATCCTTTTCAGAAACAATATCCAAAAACCTGTTTTATAAATTATGTAGCTTATACAAACGTAGAAATATGGCACAGAAAACATACGCATTATAGACCACATTCAATGATAAGTTCTGTTTTTTTGTGGAGTCAGTTTGAATCCCATCTCCATTGCCCAAGTGATCTGGGCAAGTTATTTACTCTAAGGTGCAATCAAGTTTACCATCAGTGAAATAAGGTTAATACTTTTTACCATTGGGATTGGCATGAAAATTAAATATATTGAATATGAAAGAATATTACACAATATTTTCTTGAAATTGGAGATTTTGATGATTGCTAGCAAGTTTTCACAAAAGCAATGGTTCTCAACTTTGGCTGTCCATTAGGACCTCCCAGGGAGATTTAAAAATGCCAATGCTCTCCTTTGGTTTTGGCTGGAGTTTGTACCCTTCTAAAATTCTGACTGGAGTATATATATGTTTCTGATGTAGGCTGTCTCTTGTGGACTTTGCCTCTGACCTTGCCATTGCCACTCCTGTAAACTCCCCAGCCCAATAGTCTGTACATTCTCATGCCTAATTTCAGCATGAGAATTTGAGGTATGCCTGAAAGTATCTGTTAGGTTTATTCCACCCATGAAACAGGGAAACTGATCTAAGATGCTCAGTCTGCCTAACCATGATGCCCCACTGACTTTGCTTAGATGTGCCCTCTTCCAGGTTTAGGTAGAGGCACTGTCCTCCTGGAGTTCTCAGTGGGAAGCTCAACCAAAGTCCTCCCTCCCAAAGCCCTTTCAGCAGTTCCCCCCAACCTCTCCAACACATAGGTTGGGGCAATAGCCTGACCACCTGCTTCCTTCTCCTCTTTTCTTTTTCCACCTCAAATCCTTCAGTTCCATCTATACAAAGTCAGTACCCTTAAGTAGAATCCATCTAGAACGATAGACATCAGTTTGGCCTGTCCCTTTGACATACTAAATGAAGTGACAAAGTAATTTTAAAAACCTTTTCTTTTTTGACAAAGATTGGTTTTCTAACCTATTCTTGAATCTTATTTTGGAGTCAGATGATAAGCTTTTACATTTCTATTTTGAAAGACAACCATAAAGTGCAAGGTTTAATGTGGTTTAAAATACTGTTGCCAGGCTGGACAATAGAGCTACCATTTCCACATGGACACTGCCACATCCCACGTAAGAGAGGACA
>NW_012152263.1:103901-104420 GCF_000956105.1 Propithecus coquereli | reverse complement strand
TTATATTTATTATATTTTTGCATTGTATTATAGTTGGGTGCATATTTCCTTTAAACTTCTTCTGTCAGACAGATGGCATCTTGAGGCAGAGGTGTCTTTAAATCCTCAGAACCCTTTAATTCTCATTCAGTGACTTGAATAGGACTCAATACACAACAAACTCAGTCAATCAAGATCAGAGATTTTTTAAAATATAAAATAGCATTTTTATGAAGCTTCTCCATTGATAGATTTTTGAAGCTAACATAATCAATTTTTTAGTTCTTTGAATTTATTGATTAAAGAAGATGTACATTACGAATGATAAAATAGTTTTTAAATTATAATTTTCTAGAAAAATTGGATAAAAAAATAAATGCAAGTCAAGTGTAGGGTATTTTTGGTATTGATTACTTAGCTTTATTTTCTAACTACAAAGTGAGCAATACTTTTCATTCAACAAACTATTAAAATATCTTTGGCTAACTGGGGGAAGAAAAAATCTGACCAGCAAAAAATCCAGTGACATTTCTGAGTTTG
>NW_012152263.1:100981-102367 GCF_000956105.1 Propithecus coquereli | reverse complement strand
ATAGGCATAGATGGGACTTACCTCAAAATTATAAAAGCCATTTAGGACAAACCTACAGCCAACATCATACTGAATGGGGAAAAATTGAAGGCATTCCCACTTAGAACTGGAACCAGACAAGGTCGCCTTCTAATACCACTTCTATTCAACATATTGCTAGAAGTCCTAGCCAGAGCAATCAGACAAAAGAAGGAAATCAAGGGCATCCAAATGAAGGCAGAAGAGGTCAAACTATCATTCTTTGTTGATGATATGATCTCTCCCCAAAGATTCTGCCATGAGATTACTGGAATTTATAAACAAATTCAACAAAGTTTCAGGTTAAAAAATCAATGTACACAAATTAGTAGCATTCCTATATGCCAACGACAGTCAAACCGAAAATCAAATGAAAGACTCAATACCTTTCTCAATAGCTACAAAGAAAATAAAATACCTAAGAATATATTTACCTAAGGAAATAAAAAAAAAATCTACACAGAAAACAATGAAACACTAAGGAAGGAAATAACAAAGGACATAAACAGGTGGAAAACCATACTATGCTCATGGATCAACAGAAGAATATTGTTAAAATGTATATACTATCCAAAGTGATCTACAGATTCAATGCAATCCCTATTAAAATACCATTATCATTTTTTGAAAACCTAGAAAAAATAGTTCCACACTTTGTATGGAACAAGGGAAGACCCCATATAGCAAAAACAACCTTAAGCAAAAAGAAAAAATTGGGAGGCAAAAATTTACCAGACTTCAAGCTATACTACAAGGCTATAGTAACCAAAACAACATGGTACTGGCACAAGAACAGAGGCAAAGACCAATGGAACAGAATTGAGAACCCAGATATAAAACCATTCTCAAATAGCCATCTGATCTTTGACAAGGCAGACAAACACATAGAGTGGGGAAAAGAATCCCTATTCAATAAATGGTGCTGGGAAAAATGGATAGTCACATGTGGAAAACTGAAACAGGATCTGTACCTCGCACTTCTCACAAAAATCAACTCATAATGGATAACAGACTTAAATCTAAGGTATGAAACTATAAGAATTCTAGAAGAAAATGTTGGAAAAAATGCTTACAGAGATTGACCTAGGGAAAGAATTTATGACGTGGACCACAAAGGCAATCATGGCAACAACAAAAATTTATAAATTACAAATGGCCCCTGTAATCCCACACATTAAAAAACTTTATGATAGATGATTCTGTTGAAGATAAAATTAATAGAGATCATTATGCAATTTGATATTTTCTCTAATTTCCATCCAAGTCATAACACGGAAGGACTTAGAAATCCAGGATGGGGAAATTCTGGCTCTCCTGAAAGGCACTGTATCATAACTGCTGGACCATATTCCATTTGGTCATTGTGGT
>NW_012152263.1:97957-99630 GCF_000956105.1 Propithecus coquereli | reverse complement strand
TTGAATTACATTATTACCAAATATATTTTGTTATTTATAGTATCAATTTTGTGGATTGCTTTTTTAAACTCAGAAATATATCATATCATGGACATTTTTTATGTAGTACAGATCTTTTTAAAAACATTTCTAATTGATTGACATGCATATTTCCATTTGCTTTGCTTTTTCTTTCTTCTCCTTCTTTCTTTTTTGTTTTTTCCTTCCTTCCTTTCCTTCCTTCCTTCCTTCCTTCTTTTTTTTTTTTTTTTGCTAGTACTAATAATGTTTCTGGGAATATTCTTATAGAGATACTTTTGTGAATTTGTGTGTGCACATCTGCTGTATACATTTTAGAGGTAGAATTGTTAAATAAAATTGGCCTCTCAACACATTATACAATCTTAAACTGCCTTGTTTTGTCTCAATGAGCACTCTGGTAGTTATTTTGTGGGCTGTTCATTGAACTATTCGGAAGGCAGATAAAGGTGTTAGCAGCACTGGATTCTTGGGACTAACACAATCATTCCATTGTCCTTTAGTTATTTTTTTTTTTCTTTTTACTAAACCAACTATATCCTATTCACTTTCTCAGTTATATTTGCCTATAATTTGTGGTTATTTCAGTGTCTCCCTAGGAGAACTCAATTTTGGGTGCAATGCCTTTTACCTAATGTTATGTCAAGGATTTGTCATCTCTGTTGGGATTTCTCACCATGTGTTATGTGACAAACCCCAAAACTTGGTGGTTTAAAAAACCCCATTTATTATTTACTTCAAGACTGGAGTCAGAAGGGTAGTTTTCATAACCTCAGCAGGTTTGGCTGATGTTAGCTGAGCTTACTCATGTGTCTGAAGTAGTTAACAGCAGCAGCTACTCTATCTTGAAGCAAATAATCACTCTTTCTTTTAGAATATCTAAATGTCTGCTTGCTTAAGAATTTCAGGAAATAGCCTTGAACAAATAACTATAGAACCAAGATTGCAAAACTCCTGGAGGAAAATGCTGAGCAGTTAATTTTCAATACTGTTGTGGTTTAGCTGATACCAGCCAGACCGCCCGATGGCTCATTACTCAGGATAACCATAGGAACAAGACATGCTGACCTGCATGTAGCCAGCCCCTCCCAAGCCCCCTTACCCTTTAAAAACCCTTTGGTCACCTTCAGGAACTTGAGATGGACTTTTGCAACATTAGTCTACCATTTCCTCAGATTGGTAGCTCTTGAATAAACCTGCTTTTCCTTCCACCCACTTTTGTCTGTAGAGTTTGGCTTGCAAGCTGCAAGCAGCCAATTTTGAGTTCTTACATTAGCTGCTTCATCAGCTGCAGGCTGACTGGTCAATGATAGTTCAATTGAAACTGTTATCTCTGCCCCATGTTCTCTCTCATTGTTCAGCAGGCTAGAACAGGTGACAGGTTCCCATGACCAAGAGTAAAAGTGCGTGAAACCTGTTAAGCCTTAGACTTAGCAATCACATAAGATTGTTTCCACTACATTTGATTGGCCAAAGCAAGTTATATGACCAGCCCCAAATCAAAAGGTTGGTAAATAGATAATGACTCTTGATAAGAGGAGCTTCAAAATAATTGAAACCAGCTGCAATCTACTGTAGAACCATCTGTATTGTAACTTCTGGAAGCATCTCAGTGATCCAGTCTGCTTCTCAGTTGTCCTATGCTGCAATGTACA
>NW_012152263.1:85947-87067 GCF_000956105.1 Propithecus coquereli | reverse complement strand
ATTTCCTTGGTAATGTATAAATTATAAATACACAATAATTAGCTAAATATTAAAAATATGTTTTGGGTTCTGAAAAAAATAGGTGCGAATATTTTTTATTTGTTAAAAATAAACATTCTCCATGGCAAATGCTATACTTGCCCATAATTTGACTTGGTGCCTGAGTAAATATGATTATGTTTTACACATTCTGAGAATCATATCTAAAATTAGGATGCATTTTAAAATCTCTGCCAGCCCACAACTGCTATTGATCAGACAACAACGGTGAGATTGCGTGTGAACTTGATCATATTTCTTCATACTGTCATTACATAAGTTGTATTTGTACATTTTTAACACTAAATTTTCTGGAATTTAGTTGCCATTTAAAATA
Source organism: Propithecus coquereli (assembly GCF_000956105.1). Taxonomy (NCBI): domain Eukaryota; kingdom Metazoa; phylum Chordata; class Mammalia; order Primates; family Indriidae; genus Propithecus; species Propithecus coquereli. The sequence goes on along the minus strand of NW_012152263.1, from coordinate 86,691 downwards.
TCTTCAAGAAATTTAACAATTCAGCATTTTAACAAAAATTATTCCGTATACTGAATTTTCGAGGAAGTGTAGTGGCATTACTTTGATATGGTCAAAGGAAATATTTGTGTTTAGATAAATGATCACAACCCTACATTTTCTTGCAAAGCAACACACAAATGCTTACCCAAGAAAAGAACCTTATAAACAGGTGAGGCTGTGTTATATTTTGTTACTAAAATACATGCATAAGGATTGTTTACCATATATTAAACAAAACAATAGAAGGCAGGAGAAATTGACAATGAAAAATGAACAATTTCAAAGCAGCAAGAGCCTGGTATGATACATTTATGCATTTTACAGTACTACGTTATAAGGCATCAAAAATCAATTTGTCAGAAACTTCATGCTTACTTTAAACAGAAACTGCTTCCAGTGACACACAATTCGAATGAGAAAAAAAAGAAAATATTGTTGTGTTATAGTTTAACTGAGTATTTTTCTTTTATAGAGGCATGTAAAACTTATGATATATCTTACATTAGATGCCATCTAGATTACATGAATCATGACAATAAAATTACACTGTTAAATAGAGAAAAAGAGACTAAAGGAAGATTTTATAAGACCATTTATTAAGCTACCATTTTGATTGTTTTTTTCCTAATTTCCAATAATATTATAAACCAGCAGTATTGTTACTATCAGTTAGGGCATTGTGCAAATCTCTTTGTATTCATTATCTCTTTTATTTATTTATTT
>NW_012152263.1:82227-85572 GCF_000956105.1 Propithecus coquereli | reverse complement strand
TTTCTTTATAGAATTATTTTTATGGATATATTATATTCTTGTCTCTGAATGAGAATAATTAATTCAGTGATGTTTTGCTTTTTTTGTTTCCTTTGAATCCTTCCATAAGAAGATATGTGATAATCTTTGGTTCCATACGTTCATACTTAATAATGAGTCGGTAAAATGCTTATTGAAATCTCTGTGCTTGGGTGAGTTTTGTGGCTTGGTGAAAATCATTATATTTAAAGTAGTCAACTGGATTGTGAATAGGAATCCTTAAATGTCATTGTCTATATGTCTTTGCTCTAGGCATTCAGTTTTCTAGAGAAAAACCTTTGAGTATTGTACCTGACCACTGACACTTCCAATATTCTACCTGGGGATTATAGACCTAGCTGCTGGCATTTCTGGAGATTGTGGGAAAGGGAATCCTTTAATACATATGTCATGGTGTAACATTAGGTTGCTATAACAAAGAGCTCCTCAAATAATAGATATTTATTTCACTCATTATAATCTAAGTAGAGCATAATTCATAGCTGTAGGCTTCTACTATCTTGTTTCTCTATTGTCCTAAAGCACATTGTTCTTATTTCTTGGTTTCAATTGGGTCAAAGAAATGCTCATGAGTATGTAGCAGTTCAATGAAAGATGTTATGGGACAGGTCTGGAAGGTCACATATCATTTCAGTTCATATTCCTTTGGCTAGAAGTTTGTCTCATGCCCCAATTAAGTTGCAGGGAAGTCTGTGGAATGTAGAGATTATGGACAACTATGTCCTAGTTGTAATGTCCTTACTCAGGAAGAAAAAATGTTCCAGTGATTATTCCTTTATAATAAGGCACTCCAAACTTTGAGGCATAAAACTATAGCAACAATTTTAGTATGCTCACATATTTCTGTATATTATTAAAGCAGAAAAGAAACAGCAGGAAAAACTGCTCTCTGCTCCAAAAGGTACGGAACTTCAGCCGGAGAGACTCAAATGTCTGGGGGTGACTTGAGTAGAAGACTGAAACAGCTGGGATTCCAGGATCTATTCCTCAAATGTTTTTTTTGGTCACATGTCTGGTACCTGAGCTAGGACGAAGCAGGCTAAGATTACATGGAACTGTTGCTTGAAGCACCTACACGTGGCCATCCATGTCTCTTAGGCTTCTCATGGCATATTAGTTGGATTCCAAGAGCGAGTATTCTGAGAGTGATTATTCTCAAAGAATCAGGCAGAAGCTACATGATCTCTTCTGACGTAATGTCAGAAGTCATGTGGCATCACTTCCACCTCATTCTGTTGGTTATAAGGAAGTCATAAGGCCAAGCTGGGGCCCTCGTGGGAGGGAAATCACTCTCCAGCACTTGCTCGAAGTGTGGCACTGTCACACTGTAGAAGAAAATGTATAATGGAAGATATTGTGTGACTGTAATTAGGAAAAAAATCATTCCCACAGAAAGAGGATAGACTCTGGCAAATGACAAGTAAAGTCAACCACAACATACATTTAAGCAGAATACATAAGCCAATTGAAAACAACCAGCTAACACATCAGAAGCTCAAACAAGTTGAAATATTATTTTTCCTTGTAACTTACATTCTGTTTGTAAAACTTACTCCTCCTCCCTGTTTTCCAAAAATAACATGCACTTTCAAGGTTCCTTGCATTCACTCATGCAGTCTCTCAGCTTGAAATCATCTTCCCCACATTATTTATTGAAATCCTTCAAAAGAGACTTAAATGCCATCTCCTCAGAGAGGCTGTCACTGACACTGATCTTTCCAATTGCAATTAATCATTCCTTCTCTGATTGCTACAGTACAGTATTTCAACTTCTACTTAGCACTTACTCTATTCTGCTTTTATTATGATTAGATATTTATAGATGCAATTTCTCCACTAGTCTGCATGCCCCTTCAGAGATAGATATCTTACCTGTGTTCATTTTTGTTTCCTCACAAGGCTTTGATTATGACAGACTACTTTATTAATCACCATAGAGTTAATTAAGATGCAAATTGTTATGAGTTAAAGTACATGCATTTTGCGCATTAGTCCACTAATAGTTCTAGCTCTTATTTATGTGTGATCTGTATGAATGGAGTAGGTCAGAGGTAAAAAGAATAATACAAACTGAAGGAGATCTTGAAAATGGGGAGGATTGAGGTCTAGATATTTGAACATATTCTAAGGAGAATATATTTTCCCTTTACACCAATCAGTCCCAATATGAGTAAGAACAATATTCTATAAAAGCAAGCTTATTAGCCCTATTCAATCACGGCTGCTTGGTTATTAGCAGCTTAATATCCTGTTAGATACATTTGTAAATTCAGAAAGAATTAAATCTCCATCCCCATTAGATTCTTATGCTCCCAGATGCTATAGTGTTTCCTGGTAACTTTGCTTCTGGTTTTAGATACAACAATCCAGTCTCTGCTAACAGTCCTTCTCTCTAGGACCCCCATTGAAGATTTGCTTTGTTTTGTGAATCATAACGCAGATTTTCATTCTTTGTTTCAGGTTGATTTAATATATCTTCCTCAATTATTATCTATCAGGCTGTGGCTACAAATGGCTACAGAGGAGCTTTAACAACTTCTGGTTAATGTCACCCTGGATCAGTATGAACCAAACTCATAACCCACAAGCTTCTTTTTTAATTTTATCTCTATCCATTCCTATCTGTGGTCCCCTGAAAATAGCTAAGTACTGAATCTTTTCTTCCTGTATGAGCTATAGATAAATGCATTGATTCATCTCTCAGGGGTGTTGAATGGTTTAAATAGGACCATAAAGGATATAAAAAATGTAATTCGATGTTATATTAGATGCTATTAGCAACATATTACTAATTCCATGAGTCATCACATTCCTCCACACAACTTAGATATTCCTTGCCTTAATAAGGCTTTTTTTTTGCCTTACTTTCTAAAATAAAGTTCGATTTTAGAATCTTCATGCCTGTTCACTACTCCTAAGCAAATAGTGATTATTTGTTGTGTTTCCTTTTCTTTAGTTTTAAAGATGTAGATGATCTCCTTAAAAGAAAACTTTTAAACAATTATTCATCCCAGCTATGCTATAAAATACAGTGTTTAAACCGAACTTTTGACAGAAACAAATTGCTGATCTTGGAGAAAAGATCTATAAAACTTCTGCTTATCACTTTTTTAAATAAAAAGAGACATTATATTTCCTTGGTAATGTATAAATTATAAATACACAATAATTAGCTAAATATTAAAAATATGTTTTGGGTTCTGAAAAAAATAGGTGCGAATATTTTCTATTTGTTAAAAATAAACATTCTCCATGGCAAATGCTATACTTGCCCATAATTTGACTTGGTGCCTGAGTAAATATGAT
>NW_012152263.1:81357-82177 GCF_000956105.1 Propithecus coquereli | reverse complement strand
AAAATTAAATATCTAGGAATATATTTAACGAAAGATGTAAAACAGTGAAATTGATGAGTTTATTTTTTTTGCTTTGGAGACATGCTTCCTCAAGCCCTGAATCCCCTTTGCTAGCAAGCTGGGCATTTTCTTCTCAATTTCTCCTCTGTTGGTCCTTATTTCTTCTTTTAACTTGATCCAATTTCTTCTCTTCTGAATTTCTCCCTCATCATCTAGTAGCGTTCTGATAAAGGCTACGTAGAAAAGAAATTTTTGAGACATTAAATGTTTAAGATTGTTTTTATTCTATCTTCACACTTAATTGCTCATCTGCATAGTTATATAATGCTATTTTAACAATAAATTTTCTCGTTTTCCACATTTCTGTTGGGAAGTATGACATCATTGTGATTCTTAGTCCTTTATATGCAACTTTTTTATTCTCTTTTAGAATGTTATAGATTCTTCTTTTATTTCCTTGGTGTTGTGAAAGTCATGATAGTTTTCCTTTATATAGATCTCTAAAATGTATTATTTTGGTATACTGATGGTTCCTTTCAGTATGTATTTTCAGATCTTAACAGTGTATAAAATATTCTTATTTTGTTTCTTGGTGATATCTGTGTTTGGTGATATTTTATACTGGAGTTCATATTAGTCAAATGTTGAACTTTCTGGGTTGATCCTTTCTCTGTGCGTTTTTCTTTCCTGTCCTTTGTCCATCTTTTTGTATTGCATTAAGCTCAGTTTTATTTTCTAATTATTTTTTCAGTTAAAAAATTGGCTAATGGCCGGGCCCGGTGGCTCACGCCTGTAATCTTAGCTCTCTGGGAGGCCGAGG
>NW_012152263.1:64402-68962 GCF_000956105.1 Propithecus coquereli | reverse complement strand
GGCTAAGTTTTTCTAGATATTTTTAGTTGTCCAGCTAATTACTTTCTATTTTTAGTAGAGACGGGGTCTCGCTCTTGCTCAGGCTGGTCTCGAACTCCTGAACTTAAATGATCCGCCCACCTCGGCCTCCCAGAGTGCTTAAGATTACAGGCGTGAGCCACTGCGCCCGGCCCATTATCTCTTTTACTATTTTTATGTGTTTAATAAGGCAAATCTTATTAACCACAATTTGCTGATTAAAAATTTAAGGCTGGGAGAAGTTTAAAAGTTTAGAAGTGGGAGAGTTAGGGTGGAAACCTAGAACCTGTGCCATTGCTATACTGCTTTTCAATCGAATCATTAATGGTCTTCAGGAAGCATCCCTTGTTTCCTCCTGCCCGGAAGCCTACCAAAAGCAGGCATATTTAGAGCAAGCTAGCTTTCAGACTGTAATGCATTTTTTGCTTTAGGTCTTTAATCACTAGAGTCTAACCAGAGTACTATGCTGGTCAACCCGCTGTTTGCTCTTAGATCCATGCCCCACTCTTCCATTGCCTTTCTTTAGATTACAAAAGGCTACATTTGCATTTCTCATGTTCCCTTTGATTTTTAGGGAGGCTATTGCAGAGTATTGAAGTGAGGGGTTGACAAGGAGAGAAACTAGGTAGTCTCTTTCTCTGCTGCTTCTAAAGCAGGTCTGTCTCCTCTGTGGCTCTAGCAATTACAGGACATTGTGGCTCCGGGTTCTGATAACATCATCTTCTTCCGTGGTGCTTTGGGCCCTAAGACTGGTAGCTGTTTCTTGGTGTTGCTATTCTCTGAGCTATCTCACTGGCCTCAATCAGTTCTCAGCTTGTCTATCCCTGTATAACCCATTTTCTTGAGTATTTTATGTTCCTGTATGAACACCGACTGATACAACAGTGAAACAAATTTATCAGGTGACTTAATAAATTTACATAGAGACTTTTTTTAGAAAAGACAACATGTCATCTTCTTGCTGAATCTATTTGATCTGAATTACTACTGAACATATACTCAAAGACAAAAAGATGACCATGTTAGCTTCCTATATCTGTAACTATGTTGCTCAGCCATGAGGATCTTAGCATGCATCTTCTCTCTCTCTCCTTACACACAAAAAAATGTATAAATAATAAACATACAGTTCACAAAATTTTTAGAAAGTGAACAAAGCCAAGTAACAAGCACCCAGATCAAGAAATAGAACATTCCTAGCATCTCATAGGGTGGAATCCCAGGCGCTACACCTCCCAAAGGTAGTCACTATCCTGTCTTCTAAAATCATATATTAATTTTTAATGTTCATGTCTTTATATAAAAATGGTTTCATGCAGTCTGCACTCCATTGTGTCTGGCTTCTTTCACTTAATGTTATGTTTTTAGAATACATTCATATTATTGACTGTAATAATAGTTTTTCATATTTGCTCCTTTGTAATATTTCATTGTATCAATATACCACAGTATGTTTATTCATTCTACTATAAATGGACATATTGAATTATTTCCAGTTTGAAGCTGTTAAATGATGCTTTGAGCATATATACTGTGTTTGTTATGTATATACATAGGAGTGCAGGTTGTATCATTAATGTTCACATTTAATGAGTATTGTCAAATAATTTACCATATCTTTATCCATTTTACTGTTGATGGATATTTTCAGTTATTTATAGCTTGGAGCTGTTACTTTCTGATATGAAATTCTTTTACATGTCTATGGTGCATATATGTATGCTTTTTTTGTGTATATATACCCAAAGGTGAATTGGTAGATCATAGGGTATGTGTATGTTCAATTTTAGTAAATATTATAAAATAGTTTTCTCAAGTGGCTAAACAAATTTGTACTCTCTCCAGCAGTGTGACAATGACAATTCTTTCACATTTTCTCTAACCCTTAAATTTTCTGTCTTTTGAATTTTAGCCTAATTTCTAGATAGCTCTCTATAGCCTCTTTCTCTCTCTCAAATAAATATGTGATTATTCATTTTTGATTTCTTATTCTGTGTGTTTCAAGGAATCTATCCATTTCCGTAAAATTTTTGAGTTTATAAAATTGAGCATAGTATCTATTATCTTTTTAATATCTGTAGAATCTGCAGGGATACACTTTTTCTTTCTGAATTTGTTACCTTGTCTCTTTCCTCTTTTCTTTTGATTAGCCTTTCTGAGTATCTGAAGGTTATTATCCTTCAGTAAACCAACTTTTAACTGATCTGCCTTATGTTATACTTTTATTTTAATTTCTGCTATTTTTATTATTATTTCAGTTATTATATTTTATTTGTGCTTAATTTGTTATTTTTCTAGTTTCCTAAAATGGCTATTGGATAACTGATTCTAAGCTTTTCTTCTTTTCAGATACATTAATATAGGTTGCAAATATTCTTATACATAAAGCTTAATTATATCCCTCAAAGTTTTATACATTTTATTATTTTTCAATTAAAATAATATTAAATTTATTTATGATTACTTACTCATGTGTTATTTAGAATTATATTGCTTAATTTGCAAATAGGGACATCCTAATTACCTTTTTTGTTATGGACTTCTGGCTTACTACCACATAATCAGAGAATCCTTTTATTATTATTAAGGCTTCTTTATTACCTCACATATGGTAAATATTGCTAATGTTTTACACACACTTGAAAATAATATATATTCTTTTATTTTAGGTATATTTTCTGTATATGTCAATTAGATCAAGTTTGTTAATTACTATTTTTTCAGATATTCTCTATGTCCCTAATTTTTCATTCATTTGTGAAAATGCATTATAATCTCACATCGTTTGTAGATTATATATTTCTCTTTTTAATTATCACAATTTTTGCATTATTTATCTTGTATTTGTAGTTTTTGGAGATAAACTAATTTAGAATTGTTATATCTTCTCTTTTACAGCTACTCCCACATCTATTTTTCGTATTCAATTTATTTAATTCCGATCTGATCAAATCACCTCTTTCTGTGTTTCCTTTCATCATAAAAATATTTTGCACGTTCTTCAAAAGGCCTCTATAGCATGCATGATTTTTCCTCTGTTGACGCCTACAGTTTTATATCAGTACTCCATTCTGTTTCTACACTTAGTCATGCAAACTTCCTTTTGCATGTGTAATCATCAGTTTCTACTGCTGCCCATGGCCATTGTATCTACTGCCATCTCTTACTTGTTACACCCTTTTGACTCACCATTTATTTTGGTCATTCCTTCTCATCCTTTTTATTAATAAAAAGGAGAAGCCCTTCCCATCCCTGTTCCATGCAGGCCTCAAACTAGATAAGGTGTACCTTTTTTGGAATCTCATAGCTCCCTGCAGCTTTCCATTATAACACTGTCAAAGTTGTAATTTTGTAAGTATAAAATTATTTAACTGTAGGTTTGAGAAAATATATGTGTTTTTGCTTACAAGCATCCATTACTTGATATATAATAATAAAATAGCTTATTTATCATACACTTCAGATACTATAAGTATTTTACATGTGTTACCTTAATTTATTATCACTATAATCTTATAGGGTAAAATATTATTAACCTCCTGGTTTTAAAGATGAGGAAACTAAGGTGTGGAGAGATTTAGTAATTCTTATTATAAAATAAGAAGTGGCAGGCTAAAATATGATCCTATTGTGTTTGACACCAGAGTTTAAACTTTAACTTAACCACAGAATGCCTCTTTCATAGAAGATCAGTAAATAAGTAAAGACTTCAATAGTTTTTCTGACATATATAACTTAGTCTTCCCCCCCTCATCAAATACATTCACTAGTTTTAACCTATTATGTGCTAGGAAGATATTCAATCAGAATTAGTATTTATTGTATGTTTTTCTACTTACTTTGCCTCTATATTATCTTTGTCTCATTTGATTCTCAAACTATACTCACATTACAGTTAAGGCAGTTGAGGCTTATAGGATCACAGCGACATCCCTACACAAATGTAGATCAGAGATAGCAGAAAGAAGGCTCACTTCCCATGCCAACTTACTTTGAATTTCACCACTCTTTCAACTACTCTCGTGACTCCTACATATAGGTCAGGAGATCTCTTATACCAAAGCACCTGGAGTGCTCGATAAAAATAGTTTCCCAAACTCCGCTGTCAAAGCTATTATATTAAAAACCTCTAGGATGGAAGGCTAGAAATTATACTTCTAACAATCCTCAAGTGAGTCTGCCCAGTTTGGTAACCACAAGTAAACCTGTCTGCCCTCAGAGTCATAAGAGGACTCTGTCTTTTTATAAATGAAGCAGACAAACAAGTATTCTTAGCATCTCAAAGTATTGTGTGTTTTAGGCTAACATTCTATAAAAGAGAAACATGTTTTTGTGCTTCTAAACACCATTTAAAAAATAAATTGACAAAAATATTTTTCAGTACACTTAGAAGCTTAGATATTTTGTATATCAAATTCCATACAATTTCATAAAGTTGTATTATTTGGATAAAAAATGTGGGTACTTTCCTTAGTACAGTACCCATTCTTATTATGGTATTAGATTCTTATAAATTTCTTGGTAGTCAAGAAGAAGTATTAT
>NW_012152263.1:60537-62637 GCF_000956105.1 Propithecus coquereli | reverse complement strand
TCAGGGATAAATAGCTCTTCCATGATCTGTGACCATGGACAAAATGCTGAGATTGGAATAGATGCTTTGAAGGTTCCTTCTGACTCTGGAAAACTATGATTCTAAAACTTACTCTCTAAGTGTACAAGTAACCCCACAATACATCTCAGAGGAAAACTTTGAGAGTAGGACTGACTTGTAGGATCTTCCAAAAGTGATTGGGGTATTGAAATAAAATGAACAGCTTCTTGGGCTCATATTGACTTTTATAAAATTGAAGGCCCCATTTGGGGGTTACTTTATCTGCTTCATGGGACATGGAACAACATGTTTTCCACTAGCTACCATAGTCTATAGATTAGTCAACTGTTCCTTCCCTCCTTTCTCTATTGCTCTTCTCTCACCCCTTCCTGCTATCCTTTTTCTCTCTCTTTAATTCCAATCACCTGCTATCACTTTTTTTATTAATATGTTAGAAGAACATACCTTGGAATTTGCAAAAGAACACGGATTCTTTCTTAGGCGCAGACGTAATTCTTGTCTCTAGATCCTTAGGACATTGCTCCTAGGACGTGGTAAGTTACTACATGTAGCATTCAATTAAGAAGGCACAAAGTACTTGCCAGTAAAACATAATGTCATTTGTTGTTAGGTTGGATGGCAAAATGAAACTGCCTAATTCATCTAGATATGCCGTGCATCTTGCTTCGGCCTGGCTCCAATGCCGCATTTCTGACAAATGCCAGACCTACCGGATTATACTTACCTGGCATTTGGTCTATTTTCTTTCCTTCAAAATTGTAGACTTTCCAATCATACTAGGCTGGTGGGAGTTTTGAAAAACTTGGCAGCACTGTCTGACTCATATTTTGACTTCTTTCATTTTGCTAGATGTTTTTGATCCGTGCTTGGGGATTTATCAGTTTAATTAATCTAATCTCGACAGTAGCATCCACGCTAACTGAAATGATTTCTAACAATGTTTTGTTGATCCCCGTAATCGCTGAATGAGAATAAAGATGCTGTAACATATGGCAACATTCCTTATCTGTGAGGCTTACATTTTGAATTTGAGATCACTCTTCTAATTCTCCCTTCCCAGTGCAATTTTAATTGGAGCTATATTTTACCTCTCTTATAAGGTCAGTTCTACATGTTCACTCCTTGACAAGACGAATGTTTTAAAGATTCAGAAAAACCATTCTTTGTTATTATAGTCTGCTTTAGAATACAGCTTTGCCTTGTAAAACTGATGATGAGGCTCATAATACTTGAAAATGACAGGGTGTGGCTGAATTTGATCCAAGGAATCTCCTCCAGAAGTTCAAGTGACCTTGTAGTAAGGTGGAGAGGCTCACAGCTCAAAACATCCGTGATGACAGATGCATTTTTTTCACATAGCATTATGCTAATATGATGTGATATACCACTGAAGCTCAGAAAACAAGCATAATGGTCCCCTTAAAAACATTCTGTCTTTGTTAACTGTACAAGACTTCAATTATCTAGAAAAGAAAATGAATTTCACCATGTCGTTTTCTTCCCCTCTTCAATAAAAAAGTGACCTTCCTTTTATGTGACCTGTTTGATGTTACTGTAGTGCTTGAAAATATCACTACTTTCTTTGCAGAGAAAAGGTCAATTACTCCCAACATTTCCCTTTCTTTAAAATGTCTTTTAGCCTTCGAATATTCCGCAAAAGTCAAGTGGAGATTCAGTTTACCTGGTTTATTGAATTGATATTAAGACAGTCAAACATGATAATTCACAGTAATTAGTAGCCTAAATTTGTTCTTTGGCTCAACTTCATCTGTTTGTTAACTGCCGTATAATTATGTGATTATTGTTTGTTTATTTATTTATTCTTTTGCCATTTACATGAATTTTAGCAATTCTGGTCACAAACTATCTTTCAGTCTTTTGTGTCCTTTTCCACTTCATTTATCAAGTTTTCCTGCATATGTAGGTCTGTTTCTGGGTTAGCTCTTTCAGTCTAGTAGACTGTTATAGCAGTGCTGATCCCACAATTTATAATAGCTTTATAATAAATCTTCATACCTTATAAAGAAAGATTCTCTGCAGTGTCATTTAGCAGTGTCTTCTTGACCCCTTGCTTTTCAT
>NW_012152263.1:55826-57487 GCF_000956105.1 Propithecus coquereli | reverse complement strand
CATCACCTCAAATATTTATCATTTCTTTGTGTTGGTAACATTTCAAATCTTCTCTTCTACCTATTTTGAAATATACAATAAATTCTTATTAACTACAGTCACCCTACTGTGCTATTGGACACTAGAACTTATTCCTTCTATCCAACTGTATTTTTGGACCCATTAACAAATCTGTCTTCATCTTCCCTTCTCCCTACCCTTCCCAGTCTCTGGTAATCATCATTCTACCTCCATAAAAATCAACATTTGTAACTCCCACATATGATTGAGAATATGCAATATTTGTCGTTCTGTTCCTGGCTTATTTCACTTAATATAATAACCTCCAGTTCTATTCATGTTGCTGTAAATGACAAGATTTCATTCTTTTTAGAGCTGAATAATATTCCATTGTGCATATATAACACATTTTCTTTACCCATTTATCCACTGATGGACACTTACTTTGATTCTGTAACTTGGCTATTTGGACTAGTGCTGCAATAAACATTGGAGTGAAAATATCTGTTTGATATATTCATTTCCTTTCTTTTGGATATACAGCCAGTAGTAGAATTGCTGGATCATATGGTAGTATGGTTTTTAGGTTTTTGAGGAACCTCCGTATTTTTTTCCATAATGGCTGTACTATTTTACATTCCCACCAACAGTGAACAAAGGTTCCCCTTTCTCCACATCCTCACCAGCATCTTTTATTCCCTGTGTTTTTGAGAAAAGTCATTTTACCTGGGGTGAGATGATATCTTACTGTTATTTTGATTTGCATTTCTCTGATGATTAGTGATGATAACCATTTTTATATGCCTGTTGTTTTTTGTATGTTATCTTTTCATAATTGTCTATTCAGATCATTTGCTCATTTATAAATCAGATTTTATTTTTGCTATTCTGTTAGTTCCTTATACATTCTGGTTATTAATCCATTGACGGATAGTTTGCAAATATTTTCTCCTGTTCTGTAGGTTGTCTCTTCACTTGATTGATTGTTTCCTTTGCTGTGAAGAAGCTTTTTAGCTTAATGATCCCATTTGTCTATTTTTGCTTTGCTTGCCTGTGCTTTTGATACCTTAACCTCAAAAATCTTTTTACAGACCAATGTCTTGAAGCATTTCCCTATTGTCCCCTTTCAGTAGTTTCATAGTTTCGGGTCATACATTTAAGTCTTATATTCATTTTTTTCCCATTTTTGTATGTGGTGAGATAAGGATGTAGTTTCTTTTTTTAAATTTTTTTATTTCCGCATATTACGGGGGTACAAATGTTTAGGTTATGTATATTGCCTTTGCCTCACCCAAGTCAGAGCTTCAAGCCTGTCCATCCCACAGACGGTGCGTATTGCACCTGTTAGGTGTGTATATACTCATTCCCTCCTCCCCCCTCCCACTGGCTGGACACCGGATGAATGTTATTACTGTGTGTGCACTTAAGTGTTGATGAGTTAATACCAATCTGATGGTGAGTACATGCGATGCTTGTTTTTCTATTCTCGTGATACTTCACTTAGTAGAATGGGTTCCAGCTCTATCCAGGATAATATAAGAGGTGCTATGTCACATTATTTTTTGTGGCTGAGTAGAGCTCCATGGTATACATATACCACATTTTATTAATTCACTCATGTATTGATGGTCACTTGGGTTGTTTCCACTTCTTTGCAATTG
>NW_012152263.1:53125-53666 GCF_000956105.1 Propithecus coquereli | reverse complement strand
TGCAACTTGTCTAAATTCATTTATAAGTTCTATCAGTGTTTTGGTGGAGTCTTTAGATTTTTCTAAGTAAAAGATTAAGTCATATGCAAACAAATATAATTTGACTTTTCTTTTCCAATTTGGAAGCCTTTTATTTTTGTCTGTTGCCTAATTACTCTGGCTAGTACTTCCAATGTTGAATAGGAGTGGTGACAGTGGGCATCCTTGTCTTTTCCAGATCTTAGAGCAAAGGCTTTCAATTTTTCCTCATTTGGTATATTAGCTGTGGGTTTGTCATATGTGGCCATTATTGTTTTGAGGTATACTTCTTCTATATACAGTGTATTGAAAGTTTTATCATGAAGGGAAGTTGAATTTTATTGAGTGCTTTTTTTGATATCTTTTAAAATGATCATATGGTTTTTGTTCTTGATTCTGTTAATGTATATATCGCATTTATTGACTTGCATATGTTGAACTATACTTGCTTCCCTGGGATAAATCACATTTGATCATGATAAATGACCTTTTTAATGTATTCCTAAATTTAGTTCGATAGTAT
>NW_012152263.1:46878-51525 GCF_000956105.1 Propithecus coquereli | reverse complement strand
TGTTAAAACTTTATTTCTTAGTATCAGAACTTAAATGCTGGCTTTTTGTTTCTTTCCATTCTGATATGGACTTATGAGCGCCAGAACTAAAATACTACACCATAAGTAACTGGTTGCCCTGCTATTGTTTTGCAGTGCAGGGAAAACATGTAGTGAACACTGGAGCTCAAACATTGCCCCAGAACTATATTGCTGTCCTGCTATTGTTTCCTAGTCTGAGAAAAGCATAAGCAGACCCCATAAATTAATCCTAACCTTTGGTTGATTCCAGGCCAGGAGGCTTCATGCAAGAACCTAAGATTTATGAATAATTCAGGTAAGGATTCAACACGTCCCACAGATTGTGCCTCCTGTGGCGTTTCTGGTGCTGGCCAGTCTCTTCAATTTGATATCCCATATTTAGAATACTTAGTAGCATCCATGATATGAATGCTGGTTGCTGTGATCAATGCCTCATTCTTTGTTTCCTATTTACCCCTAGTGGTTCAGCACTTTTAGCATTCTCAACAGATCCTACTGGATGGGAATAGAATGGACTTCCTATGAAGATTCCCTAACTGTTGAGAAGATCTCATGTCTCACCTTGGCAACTGTGGGTCTAGGGAAATTCTCTGTGAATGGCATTATGTTGGCTTGAAGGAGGTGTGGTTCAGTCTAAACTGATCATTTCTCTTACCAGTTGTGACTTCTCTCAATTCTGTAGGCTCAGGGGTTTCCTCTGCTTTACCTGCAAGTTTTGGTCTATTCAGGGTGGCATTCTTGTCTTTGAATTTCTAGTTGTTTTTTTGTTGGAGAATTGATACCTGAGGATCTTCTATTCTGTTATCTTGCTGACATCACTTGCATTTAATCTTTATAACATCTATGAAGTAGATACTAATACCCTGTCCATTTTACAGATCATGAAACTGAGGAATAGCAAAGAAAGAGTTTTGTTCAAGGTTGTGCATCTAATATATGTGGTGGAGCCAAGACACTGATCAAGGCAATATGACTCCTGAGCCTTCTCGGTCTTATGTTATATAATAAGAACTAGTCATACCATGGCTGATAAAGATAAATTTCTCTTGTGTAATCCACAGTTCACGCAGTTGAATTCAGTTTCCTGAAAAAACTTGGTGACAAATATCTGTCACACTAGTCTTCACACACACTTAGGTAAAATATTTAACTCAGGGACATACAGGGGATACAAATGAAATTTTCTATTTTGTCCTGAATCTATAAAAGTTTACAAATGGGAAAATATGTAAGTAAAATTTATTTCAAATGCAATAAGCTTACTTTATAGTGAGGTGTATTTTTTTTCTTGAATGTTGAATAAGTCCTCAGTCTTTCCTTCTAAGTTTTCCACAAGATTTGTTTCCTTATGCAGACATGACCAATCTGTTCTCTAAAATCATTCCTCTCTTCACAAGTTGGTGTTAAAAGCAACTGGAGAGCAAATTTTCAATACCTATCTCTAGAAATCAAGGCTATTCTACCTACGCAAACTCCATCTAGAGAAGAGACCTGCTAAAGCCAATATAGTGATTACAAATTGGCTGTCAGAACTGACAGTCTATATATTCACATTGAAGCTCTATAGTGCTTGATAGAAAACCACAGGAATAACCATCATTTTACTTTATGTTGGATATAAAATATCTGCTATCTTAGGAAAAATGGACAGTGTTATTTCTACTTATTTTATGAATTAGTACTTTACTTATCCGAAAGGTTTTTTTTTTTTAATGAAAATAGATGGACCTGAATACATCATGTCAAAAAGGGTTCTGCTCTTTTAGTCGTTTCTGAGTTCCCAGTACCTCTTTCAAAACATACATAGCTCTACCTTTCCATCATATATTTATTTTTCCAAACTTGGAAAAGTTAAAGAAAAAAAGGCCAACTGCAGTTTAAGTACACATAGCACAGGCACTTGTAGAAAATCTGTGGTTGCTTGGCAACCAGAGGGTGCCTATTTGGAGAGCTCAGAGAGATACACAATGTGACTTCAGAGTGGATGAAGGGCAGCAGGAGGCACTGAATCAACTGAAATGATTCAGAACATGGAAAAATATTCAAATAATATTCATCTCTGTTTGTGATTATTCCTGAACAATAATAATATTGCTGCTCAGCTCCCCTCTGCACATATAATAAGGAACCAGAAGGTTTCAGAGGCAATATAATCTTAGGTTTTACATTTTACTGGTACAAATATGCCTTGTGTAGTCAGGGTGCTGTGGTAACTACTGAAATGGCACGTTAATAACCAGAGTAGTTATCAGTGCCTCCTTGGTCAATTGACATGTCAGTTAAAGAGATTGGATTTTGAAAAGTTTCACCATCCCTAATAAAGATCAACAATCATTAAAATTAACCACATGCTGATTTAATCAACATATAGCTTTGTTAATTACTTGTTCTTTCTTCATGTCCATCTGTTTTTAAGATTTTAGTGAACGTGTGCCAGATGTTCATGTAAATATAATAAGCTGGTTGCCATGTAAATATAACATTTTCAAGTTTGCTGTGTAACAGTCTTCTAATTTATGCATACTGTTGTCTGTTTTTTGTCTTTAGTGGCTCAAATACAAAACTGATAACTTTGTTAAAAGCTGCAATACAGCACTGTTTCTACTTATCTCTTTGTGTGTGTGTGTGTGTGTGTGTGTGTGTGTGTGTGTGCGCTCGCGTGTGTATGTGTGTATGTTGGTTGCTATTTATTGAATATTGTACTGAGTGTTTATATCCTTAAAATATAGCAAAGCATTTGTCAGGGTATTCTAGGAATGGCAAAATATAAGTGAGATAGAACTATTCCATCTCACTCAGTTGAATAGTATAAAAAATAATTATCAAATTCACAGTAAATATGATCCATTCACAATAAATGATAAAACAACAAAGTGATAGATGCATGTGGATGCTTTAGCTTTGCAACTGTGACTACCATCCCAGTCTCTAGTCTATCTGGAAAACTCCCTTGACTAATTAGGGGCTGACACATGGCATTTTCACATGCTTTTACATAAGGGATTGCTAGAATTGATCAAACTAAAGAATGATAGAATTGGTCAGTAGAAAGATTGTAAGAATCAAATTAAGGAAAATTCGAGCTTTTTGAAGAAGAAAGTGCATTTTAAAATACTACCCTGTACAATAGGCTTAAAAGAGTGTCTCGGTAACTAACCATTTTAAAGCAACTAAAATGTTTGAACCCAGCTGGTTATAGATATAGCAATCAAGTGGAATCTAAATCACAATGTAACATTGAAAAAGAAAACAATTTAAAGAGCTTCAGATCAAAGATAAATTGTAAAATGAATATTAATTCATTAGACTGATCACATTTTTACCTGAACTTAAGAGATTGGTAAATTAAATTCACCAACAAATTTAGTGGCAGAATATTTTTGGATAATCAAAGAGAAGAGACCTGTGAAATGAAAAAAAAAAACAATTTGAATAATATTTAAAAACAAAAATAAATTATACTATATGATAAGAGGGAAACTGTTCCTTTGTGACATCACAGAAAGGAATAATTTCTATCATTCCAAGTTTCTTGCCAGTGTCTCTAAAGCAACTATAAATTGGAACACTCAGAATTATGGATGAGAATTTGATTACACAGACTTTGGAAGAGGGGATTAAAAAATCTTTAATAAATACGTGCTTACATATTTTTCACTATTTTATTAGACCTTCATTTACTTTGTCTTCATTTAATTTTTAAATTGGTAGTATGTTCACATGGTTCTAAAAATATGTAAAAAATATATGTAGTATAAATTCTCTCATCATGTTTCTTTTTCATCCCATCTGGCCGCTTCCCAGCAAACTCTCATGTGTAATCATTGTTCTTAAGTATCTTAGCTAGTATGCTCCTAATTATCTTCCCAGAGTACTGTCATGTATATAACACACAAATTTGAGTATATATATATGTGTGTGTATATATATGTATATATGTATGTGTGTGTGTAAATATATATATGTGTGTGTGTGTATCCTATGGCCCTCAAAGATGTCCACATCCTAATCCCTGGATCCTGTAAGTACATTATATTCCATGGCCAAAGAGACTTTGAGGATAGAATTAAGGACACAAACTTTTAAAAAAGGAGATTATCCTGAACTATTCTTCTGGCCCGATATAATTACATGGGCTGTTAGAAACAAAAGAAGAAGGCAGAAGAACCAGTCAGAGTGATGTGACAAGGTAAAAGGCAGCAGAAATTCAAAACATGACAAGGATTTAATCTACCATTGCTATCTTTGACAGGGAGCTACAAAGCAAGAAATTCAACAGCTTCTTGAAGCTGGAAATGGCCCTTAGAAGACAACAAGGAAACATTTTTATAAACACAAGGAAATGAATTCTGCCAACAACCTGAATGAGTAAGAAAAAAATTCTCCTTTAGAGTTTTCAAAAAAAAAATCAAAATGGGGACCTCCTGATATGTTGATTTTAGCCTAGTGAGAATTATGTCTGACATACAACACTGTGATGTTATAAATTTGTGTTGTATTAAACTACTAAAATTTATGATAATTAGTTATGACAACCATAGAAAACTAATCACCCCCTCCACTTTCTTTCACAAACATAACATGCTATAATAGTGATCTGTATCTTGGTTTTTTTCACTTAAAAAT
>NW_012152263.1:9676-46513 GCF_000956105.1 Propithecus coquereli | reverse complement strand
TCATGCATTTTACATTTGAAATTTTCATAATCAGTGAAGTTATATCAAGTTTATTCTGGCTTGAGTTATAACTTATATGGTCATCCTAATTATATATTCCCTACCATTGTCTTCACTTCTTCCCTGTACTTCCTCTCTTATAATTTTTGGAAGACCACAGCTGATTTTGGTAGCCCATTTATGGTTACTTTGGAAGATATAGATTGTATATCTCTCCCAGTTTCATGAAAAATGGAAGTTACAGTGTTTTTCTTGGTTCTATTTTACTGGTGATCTCCTTATCTTGCTTTTATAACATTTGCAGAAGAAAGGGATAAATACTAGTTGTCAATTATGGTGGGCAGCCTCTAACACAGCCCAGTGTCCTCTGCCTTTTGTTCTTCTTGCCCTTGTGTACTCCCCTTCTCTTGAGTATGGTCTGGCTTTACTTGCTTGCTTTGAACAAAGAAAATGCTGCAGAAATGATGGGATGTCACTTCCAAGTGATTATATTACGTGAAATTATTGCTCTGTCTTGAGTGTATGCTTTCTCTTTCTCAGATACACATCAAGGCTCTTGGCTCCCTAAAATTTTGCTGAAAAATCACTGACATGACGCAGATTGATTAGTAGGAGAAAAGACATACGAGTTTATTTAACATGTATGCACAGGAGCCTTCAGAATGAAGACCCAAAGATACAGGGGAAATTGTCCATTTTTATGCTTAGATTCAACAAAGTGTGGACAGCTGTATAAAAATATAATTGGACAAAAAGGGAATTATATAATGTTAATAGACTGTGTGGTGAAATCCAGCAAGGCCTGTCTGTTTAGATGCTTCTTGGCCTCTCTGAGCATATATTTCTTCCTTTTTGTTGTGGGACAGGGCTGTCACTGGAATGGGAATCTTAAGACCTACAGTCAAACAAAGTAGGTCAGATAATCTCTTTGTGGATGGTGCTTTTAACCTAGTAGACATTTAAAATTTATTTCTGAATAATTCGTGAGGTTATTCATCAACCAAGCCTTTTTTGAGAAGTATAGTAAATAAAAATAGGGTATTGTCCAATTTTCACTCTTAGACTACAAAGACTTTGTTTGTTTGTTTATTTATTTATTTATTTATGATAGGGTCTCACTCTGTCACCCAGACTAGAGTGTAGAGGTGTCATCGTAGCTCACTACAATCTCAAACTCCTGGGTTGAAGAGATCCTCCCATGTCAGCCTCCTGAGTAGCTGGGACTACAGGCATGAGCCACCACACCCAATTAATTTTTTTATTGTTTTTTGAACAGACAGGGTCTTACTATGCTTCTCAGGCTGGTCTTGAACTCCTGGCTCATGTAGTCCTCCTTCCTCGGCTTCCCAAAGTGGCAGGATTATAGGAATGAGCCACTGCGTTTGGCTGAGACTTAGATTATTGAGAGCAAAACGGAAATATAGCATCCTAGCTGTGTGAATGAACTGAATGTCACCCTTAAGAGGTTTTGGAGATGAAGCCAATAAAGCACAATACAGAGTCTTTTATGAGAGATTTGGATTTGAGAGAGGGCAGAGCAGTTAATATTTTATTGTTTATCTTCTGGCTTTGGTGTCAAAACTGGTAAGTCTACACTAAGAATTTTGGCGACATTATACGAAGTGTTTATGTAAAGTACTTAACTTCTGACTCAATTCAACTTTAGACAGATTTTAAATTGGCCTTTCATTTTAATTTGATTATCTTCTTTGAAATTCTTTTCATTTATTCCTGACAATCACCCTTTGAAGAATTGCCTATCTTAATTATTAAAACAGTAAGAACATGAATAATGATATCAAAAAGAACAAGAAGGACAAAAGTAACAACAAAACAATGCCTTCAAAAGAGACTAGGGTAAAGAATCAAACTTCAATACGACAGGATATAAGAAGTTACACTGGTTTATTTTTCCTATGGTTATTACAAAATGTTAGAGTATATAATTTCACAAATATACTTTTACTGAAGAATTAGCTTGATAAACTATGCCAATCCATCTTGGTGGTAGAGTCAACATAGCAGAAAGTCAAGATGGTGGTGGACTTTCCTTTCAATAAGAAGTTTATCATATGGAAGAAAGTGAAAGGGAAACAGATCTCTGGAACTTCTAGTCTTCTCATATCATCTTCAATAAAAAAAGACAGAACTCTAAAAATTGAAACACTTTATTTACTTTATCTTAGTTCTTTAAAGTGCCTGATTTGATATGGCTTTAGGAAACTTTAATTGAATCATTTGGGTAACAGCATATTTGTCTTGTTTTCATATTTAGAATCTTAGGTTTTCTGAATGTTTTCCTCCTGTTAGGGAGAAGAGTGAAAATCATTAACTCTTATTTAAACTCTTAGAACATACATTTTTTTTTTTCAAAAAACTGATTTTATTCTACTTCATTTTATGTTCAGTTGAGCTGGCCAAAGATGAAGCAGCAATCTAGTAACACATCAATGTTAATTTCTGGTCATGTTCATAGTAAACATAGAGATTCATTTTTGATTTTATTTTCAAAGTTTATGTTTTAAGGAGGGAGTGTTTTGGGTGCAATTTGCCCATCTGTAGAGCTAGCAAGTAATCCTTAATTAGTCAAATCTCTATGTGTAACTACTGAACATGACAAGCTCACATAGGAGAAGCAGGCATCTATTTACCTGGTAAGAAAACACAGAAAGATGAAATCAAATCCTACACAAACAAGAATTATGCTTTTAAAACTCAATTTATCATATTGGCATCCTCAAGAAAAAATTGCTTTTTTAACCTTATCGAACCACTAATAAGAACATAACTTGTTATACCAAGATCCACGATCTCTTCTCCAGCTGTTTGATAACTGATGAACAAGCACAATAAGGAAACTTGCACAAATCAATGAACAAGATAGGCTGATTTTTTTTTATTTATTTATTATTCCAGGGTTTTGTGAGGGTACAAATATTGTAGTTACACTTTATGTCTTTGCCTTGCCCAAAGGCTGATTTTGACAAGAGCTTAGAGTATATGAATTGACATTATGCTGAGAGATCACTTCAAAATAATGAAAATCATGAATTTTCCTTGCTGCTAGAAATGTTAAGGCAAGCCTGCCTATACTACTATTTTCTGTGTAAACAATAGTTTTAATATTTGAATGTCCATATATGGTACACTATCTTTATCCAAAATGTGTTAAGCTAGGATTTGTTCCAGAAGACTTAGAGATATTTCTGCAGTACCCATCTTAAAGACACTATGAATTGTAGGATTTCCTGAGGCTATGGCAGTAATCTGCTGGAAGTCAGTAATCATCAGGAAAATATGACTGCCACACCTATTATTTAGAGGCTGGTATGAGAATGTCATCATTCTATTTAAGTTTAGGATCCCCTTTCATCTTTATTGATCTGTGTTTTTATTTCCATTTGACAACTCTGCCTTTGCTTATTCATCTTAAGACTTATTCAGCTGCAAGAAATGACCAGAAGAAAAATCCCGATAGCTATAGTTGACCTTTCATGCTCTTTGTCAATTATAATTGCTCCTGGATATGGTGCTTGGTCTGTAATTTCACGTTAGAGAATAAAACTAGATAATGTAGACCAGGGGTCAAAACTGATGACTGAAGGAGATTTATCTATTGGAGTGTTTAATATTTTTTTTAATTTTAATATTTTCACAAATGGCATGCTATCTCCTATTCATAACAGTGCCTGCTGTTCTGGATCTTACATTTGCATTTTCTGTCTGGCATCTGAAGTTATTTGAATTTGCTGTCCCTTCATTAGACAAATGGAAACCGAAGCTTATATGTGATATTTAAAGTGTTCATCAATTAAAATAATACATGCACAGCTTTCAGGGTCTTTCCAGCCTTATATAGAAAAGAGTTTATTTGGGGGACGTGTCTTCACTTATAATTCCATACAAAGGAAAGTCCTTAGAAGGTGTGACAGATGTCAACGGAAGTGACACGTACGTTCCCTATCTTGTACTTTTCCTCCTTAACTTCAACTTTATTTTGTTTTCATTCACAAAGTTAATTGGGCCAGACAAAGAAGATGTATCAGTGATAGCAGAATTTATATTAGTCTCTGAAATTTTATTTTTTATTTCCTAGCTTTTACTCCCTTATTTACTAGTAGGTACTATGAGTACAGATTGGATATGCTAATTTTTAAGCAGTATCATTCACTGAAATTTATCCACTAATTTTCAGCTTCTACCAATAGGAGTGTAAGTATTTAGTATTTTCAATTATATATTTATTTGTGCTTTAATGGAGTAAGAGGGACCTTGGGGTCAGCTTCAATCATAGCCATTTCAGTAATGGTAAATTATCTGGAATCGAAAAATTAAATACTAATCATAAATAATATAGGATTATATCTGAAGCAGTCTTCTTTGATTATGTTTATATAGCTGTATCTTAACATTATCTAGTAATCTGCGCTTGCATTTTATTAACATTTATTCTGAATAAATTCTTCCCTCAAATATGAATTTGTTGATCACCAGCAAAGGTTCCGTTTTTTTGCTGTCACATTGAGATGAAGCCTATGGTGATGAATTATTAGGACAATGAAAATTAAGCAAGAATGAAGGCAGTAATTTGAGAAGGAAATAAATCTGCAACTTGCAGAAAGAATTGTAGCTTGGAAGATTTATTGTCTCTTTTAAAGTCGCCTGTCACAATATGGTAACACTAGACATCAGGAATTGAAAGATGACTTCAAAATCTTCTCATTGACACCATTTCTAAGTGGCCAACTTTTCAAGTGTCACTGTGGGGGGCCATTCTGCCTATCTTTTATCTTTGCCATGATTTGAAAGAGCCACTCTTAGTAATTACGACTGCGAAGGTAGGAATAGGCTGTTTTGCAAGCCATATGACTATACAGTTAACAAAGAGCAGTGAAATAAACACTACACACGCTATTATAAGCTGCTGTTGGCATATAGAGCAATGATGGGCAATGATGGAAGAAATTCCAGTTTCCCAATGTATCCACACCAGACCAATTGGGCTCAACTTTTGCATAATAAAGTTGTGAGTTGTTTTTCACTTGCCGTGGACCCCCAGGTTGGAGGTCATGTAACCTGAGCATGCCCAGATGAATTAAGCCTGCAACCATGGGAGCAACCTAAGTGCTTGGACTGAAGAGCAGGGTCTGAATTAAGAAGCACACACTGCATGGCAGGATCCAGGATCCAATTGGATCTAGCCCTGACATGGTCCAGTAAGAGCATGCCTACTGCCATCGTCCCTTTGCAAGATCCAATGAGATCACGCCTCATTGCCCTATGCTTATAAAACCTGACCCCACTTCCAGCTCAGGGAGGCAGATTTGAGCATTTCCTTCAGTCTCCTTGCCAGTTGACTTGCAATAAACCTGTACTTTACTCAAAAACTAGTGCCATGGCATTGGCTTCTATGTCCGTCAGGCAAAGAGCTCATTGATTGCTTGGAAACAATAATAATGGGGCACTTGGTGCACTATCCTTGACCTGTCTTGTCCTATCAGAATTAACTAATTTGTAGTGAATGCTCATGTCTCAAATTGAGATCAAGAAAGGAGTTCCCGATAATATTTAAAATTTCAAAATGAAATGAAATGAACACAAATACGTATGTTTTAGTAAATGTTTATTTGCTTGTTTTTAAATTTGTTTTCTGATGTATTAACTCATAATTATGGAATTTCTGCCATATATTTTTCTCTATGGGAAATGTAATGCGACATGAAACACTCAGTTTCTGTCAAAAATGGAAGAGAAGGACATTAATATTTATAGGATACCCACTTAATGCTCAATAATGCCATAACAATTAATTGTATCACAAGTGTTATTATCTTTATTTTACAGATGAGAAAATATAAGCCTTGACAACTTAAATAATATGACAAAGGTCAGGCAACTAGTAAAAGGTAGTTTTATAATTTGAACCCAAACCTAATGCTATGTATCATTTTGCCACCGAAGCAAATAAGCATCTATATTTGGAATTTATTGAGCATCAAAATGTCTAAGTTGAAATGCTAGACCCTCACCTGAACACATTCCTAAGCCTTTATGAACCTTATTTTTCTTATGTTACAGGCCAGACAGCTGTACAGATAGTTCATCCAGTGTAACGGGGGATGTGCAGAGGGTAATGTTAAAGATGCAAATATTTGGGTAAATTCTGAGGGGTGCAGGTGCAAAGCCTTAGTAAAATATGAAGCCAGTATCTGTTAGGAACAATGGAGCAGGATTGCCCAGTGTGGCACTATGGTTACAGTAGTGATTCAAAGTTATGGATTTAAAATGAAGGAGCTCAGCACAGAGAGCATTTTTCAGCAGCCACTTTGACCTGATCAGAGGCAGGGGTAGACTATTAGGGTTGGGGTCTAGCCCAGCTTGTGGAATGAAGTGAGTTGGGGATGTATGCAAAGGAGGAATATAATGATGAATCACAAACGCTACCTGAGTGAGGATGGAAACGAGAGCTTCAGGGGTGTGGGGGGGAAGGGCATGAACAAGTGGTGGTACCATTTAACTCAGGGTTTTAGAAGGGCTGAAGGAATATTGGAGTAGGGGACTAGAGAGAGTGATCTAGAACACTAATAAGCTGGGCATTGTTGTAAGTGCTAGGGATACAGCAGCAGACAAAACAGTGATGCAGAGATTCTTGTTATTTTTGATATTGAAAAGAGATTCTTATTTGCCAAAAAAGTTGATAACCACTGGTTTAGACAGGGTTATAAAAAGTTTAATTTACTTAATCGAATTGAGGGGTAGTAAAGAAAACCATCTACAGTGGCTTTTTATCTGGACCCCAGAAAAGAAAAAAAAAATTGTTTCCAGAGCTTTTGTGTTCCTTTAATTCCAATACAGAAAAGCTCATTAGAAAATATTTTTTAAGTACCCATGTCCATGAACAGTACCTCATAGTTCATTTACTATTGGGAATAATTGTGAAGTTGGGGAGAAATATGTTTTAACAGTGAAAACCAAACAAGTATTTTTATTTTTTTATATCCATTTTGTACAGAACATTTGGAATTAAATTTAATTCAGCTAATGCTTACTAAGGTGTTATTCCTGACTTAAATGATTTTACAATCTAGTGGGGAAGAAAAATATGTTCCAAAATTACCATAACACAATGCATGAAGTGACAGGCGTCAAAAGTTAAGTATAAACACAATGCTAGGGAGCCCCAAGGAAGGTGATTAATTCCTGCTAGTGGTGATTGAAGGGTTCAGAGAGGAAACTCTATTTTAACTATATTTTGAAGAACAAGTAGCATTTATAAAGGCCTGATGGGGATTTGAGAAAAGAGGGGTATTTGGAAAATATTCCAGGCTGAGGAAAAGCAGGGACATAAGCCAGAGACAGACAAGTACAGAATACTCAACAGTATTCAGACACACAAAAATAGGATTGTGTGGTTGTCCCAAAGTTATCTTTGGAAGAGGAGTGAAAGTGTAAAGCAGTGACCTGGACATAGGTTATAGTTTATTGTATATATTGCTGGAGGAAGAGAGGTATTGTAGCATAAAAATATAAGCTTTATTTTTGCTCCATTGAAGGGATGTGATAATGTTCTTTTCTTAATGAACACATATTCTGAGCATTTTTATCTAACATTAGAAACCCCTGTTTTGACATAAACATGGGTGTAACTCAGTAATAGAATGTCCTTTTTTTTTTTTTTTGGTATAAACCTCTCACCACATCTTACATTTGATTAATGTTTTTGAAGGATATTTTGAGATGTATCTTTGAGAGAAATACAAGATGCTTACTAAAAGTATAGATCATTTCATAAAACCATTATCAGTTGTTTCTTAATAATCATTGAAGTCCTTATAAATTTCCTATGGTAAAACAAAGTAGGCTTTGAATCTTTTTTTTTGTAAAAATGAATAATATAGATTAAATTAATTATACATATATATATTTTAATTTCAGAATACTTATCTTTAGCATTTGTCAGAAATAGCTAATATTTTAATTTCTTTAATATTTTATAAGCTATGAAAGATTAAAAAATTATAATTATATTCTGAAGATGATCATGTATGTAGTGATATTTATTGTGCTTATAAAACCTCACAAGTTTTTGTTTAATGAGTTTCTACAGTTTTAGTTATGAAGTATACAGAAATGTGCGGCTTTGGCATTTATTATTGTGGGAATATAGCTAGAAATAGGAACTCCAAGTTTGTCCAAGAAAATACATATACCATTGACTTTATCGATATCTACTTTGAAGTCTTTATACTAATTTCATTAAATTTCAGAAAACTGGTAAACTACGCAAAATATTAGACACTCAGTAAATCCTAGTAAGAGAAGCCATCAAGAATATTTTCTGTGTTTTCATGGTGGGATTGAGGCCCTAAAGGTTTGGGAATGTTAATATTTTCATTGGTGTTAGTTCAAGAGCAGTTCTGTGTAGCCCAATAATATTTTATCTTTCTGATATAAAATTAAATACATGGATCAGATTCTGTCTGTGTAGCTTTCAGAATCACTAAGGATGCACAAAGAGAACAGTGCACAGACCTCGTAACTTCCTCTACCCTCAGAGACGGTTTCCCTTGGTGGAAGTGTTCAGTGTGTATTTACAGCAGAAAATGTGTGAGAAGGAAGTGGATGGTTCTGTCTTTAGTAATATGCTGTGATATGTTATTGCATGTTATCAATCCAAGCAAGTCCAACCAACCCAGATAAAATTTTTATATAATTATAAAACATTGGCTGAAATTGCTCCATATTAATTTCCTACTTCCATTTTATAGCTATTTAAAAAAAGATTTTTTTTTCCCCTGAGTCAGAACTTTGCTATTTGTACCACCCTGCCCTCTTTATTGTGCAGTTACCACTGATGAAGAATTGTGATTTTATTAGTCCCACATGGAGAAATTTTTTCCAGGGAATTGCCTATTCTTTATGACATTTGCTCTTACAGAGTAATCCTCTTTTGACTTTTACTGATGATGAGTGCTCACTCTAGCCATTAATAAACTAAACCAAATGGATACAGATATGAAGAACTGAAAAAAGATACAAACAGTAAAATCAAAGTATTTGTACAGCTTCACTCTCCTTCGATTAAAGTTCCCTAGAAACCTACTTATAGGAGAGAGACTAAATTACTATAATTAGTGATAAATCCACTAAACAATTTTACCTGACTAAACCAAGAACTTTAAGCCTTTAAGTGACTATAATTTTTTCTTACTTGTGGAAAAAGATATTTACTGGTTACACAAATTCTTTTTACTATCTGTGACCAGTTATTTTGTAGGTTAGAGATGGATGTTAAACTCAGAATATATGTTTGAATCTATGAAGCCTATGTAGACTTTCTCTGTTCCATGGCCCAAATCTTACCTCTAAATTCAAGCTGTCTCTTGTCCACGTAATCAGTAAAATCATCACTGGCCTGAGTGATAGAATACAGACAGTGGGGCTCAGCGGTGACCACAAGGTCTAGAAGGACAGCATCCCCTTTGAAAATGAAGCTGTGGAATATGTTCTGGCTCTCATGGCCCAAAGTGACAGGCCAAGTTTCAACTATTATTGTGTTATTTATTGAATGTCTATTATGTACCATGCATTTTATATTTATTATTTCTAACCCTTATACCAAACTTGTGAGGTATTTGTGATTATTGTCATTTTATACATGAGGAAACTGTGGCTCAGCAAGATTAAGTAACTTGCCCAAAACTGAATAGTTAATACTGATGGATCTAGGTTCTTTGGGAGTATCTGGAACTCTCTTGTCAATTCAAGGAAAATTTATTAGATTTATCAGTCTAAACTGCAGCAGATGAAAACTGTTTAGTTTTCTATTACTGTGTAATAAATTACCCCAAAGTTAGTGGCTTAGAATAAGACACAATTATTATTCTACAGTTTCCATGGTATAACTATTAAATATTTATATTTATAATTTATATCATAATTATATATAAGCTATTTATATTATATTTATACATGTTTTACATATATATAAATGTAATGATGGGAGTGACATCTCATCACTTTCACCATATTTTGTTTTTTGAATTGAGCTACAGCCCCATCCACACTCAATGGGAGAGGATTGTATGAAGACAAGTGCCATGGAGGTCACCCCAGGATTGTCTCGTCTTCTATAGGTGCCTATAAATCAGAGTAGAGCACAGCTATTAGGATATTTTTCCATGCATTCATCACTTTATATTCTTCAGTTTATTTTAAAGACAATTTATTATTCCTGTTTTATCTGAATGTTCTTAAAGGCCTTGTTGCTTTTACAAGACATTTAAGAAAAGTAAGAGCAATGTCGGTGTTCTTGCCTTTATTTCAATGTTCTGAGTGATTTATTTCCAAAGAGTAATTCAAGCTCATTTATATATTGCTGTTTGTGTAAGTATTGAGAAAAAATAGTATTCCAGCACAAAATCATTCAAGAACATTGAAATAAAAGCTGAAAGCTGAATAGGGGCCATGCACGGTGGCTCACGCCTATATTCTAACACTCTGGGAGGACAAGGTGGGAGGATTGCTTGAGCCCAGGAGTTCAAGACCAGCCTAAGCAGGAGTGACACCCTGTCTCTACTAAAAGTAGAAAAATTAGCTGTGCTAATTTTGGCACGCACCTGTAGTCCCAGCTATTTGAGAGGCTGAGGCAGGAGGATCACTTGAGCCCAGGAGTTTGAGACTGAAGTCAGCTATGATGATGCCACTGCACTCTACCTAGAGTGACAGAGTGAGACTCTGTCTCAAAAAACAAATAAACGAACAAACTCACTAAGAAATTGAACCCCCTCCTCACTATCCTCCTTCCTATTTAAAAATAAATAATAATAATAAATTTTAAAAAGCCAAATAGGGACAGATTATGAATGTTCTGACCGTGGAAATTTCAGTTTGCTCTTTGCCTTGGAAAAACATATGCAAAAAATTTTATTCCAAATGTTTAATGCCAGATTCCCTGCCCCTTCCTTCTCCTCGCCTCTCTCTCTCTCTGCCAGGTATACATGATGTAATTGAAAAGAACAAGGCTGAAAGACCTCTGCTTTACTTCTAACTCTACAACTCTACTACTAATTGTCTTTGCATATTAGGTTTATTTTTTTTTTATATATAAAATGAGGAAGTTAGTTGAACTGAGTTACTGCTGCAAAAACACATACACAGAAAGAGGTAACCTAGCTACTTCAGGTAGCAACTCACAGGTTCCAGTTGTTTGTTAGAGTCACAGAAACATATCATGTGATCCCATTCTCACAGAGTTCATCTATCCCTAATAATTTGACTAAAGCTACCTACACGTACATATGGCATGAAAATCAGGATGCCAATAGACTCACTTGGCACTTAAGCAAATCTGACTACTCAAAACTCTTCTTGTTACTTCTGGTAGATAAATACATTCAATTAGTAGTAAAAAGCCAGCATTAAGGGAGAATGAGATACTATAAAGGGCTCTTTCCATCAGCCTGGGGAAGTCTGATGCAACTGCCCGCAGGCCAGGAACACAGTCACTATGCATTAGTGTTGGATTAACACCAACTGCTCCTAATCCTTTGGCATCTGCTTCCTCATGTAGAACACAGACCTTCTATCAGGTTGGCATATTTATTGAGTGTGAAGTTGTTATATTGTAAACTTGTTTTATTTTGTTTTGAGAGACATACATTCTTGTTTGGATTAAGAAGACACTCTGTTTAAATCATTATGTTATATAATATCATATCATTATGATACATAGTGTATTTAGCACATATATAGTCTCATAGCTTCAGAAGTTTCAAAAGAGACTGATTTGATTTTTGATCTGTTATTTGTTTTGGGGAGGAGGCTCGTCTTGGCCCCTTTGTGGTAATATAACAAAATACCACCAACTGGGTAATTTATAATGAAGAGAACTTTACCGGTTCACAGTTCTGGAGGTTGAGAAGTCCAAGAACAAGATGCTGGCATCAAACCAGGCCCTTCACATGATAAAAAGTAGAAGAGCAAGAAGGCAAGAGAATGAACCCACTTCCGTGAGCATTTTTCATATGGTATTAATCTATTCTTGAGGGAAGAGCCCTTGCGACCTAAACATTTCTCACTGGGACACACCTCCCACAGATTATTATAGATAAGATAATTACCCTGAGACAAATTCAGCAACTTATAAAATAGTATCTAATATTTTGTGAATGCTTAATATGTTTCAGACACTCTCCTAAGCACTTTATATGCCTAAAATATTTTATTACACATACAAATACACATACCCCTATTTTTCCCATTTTATAGATGGGGAAACTAAGGCTTAGGAAAATTAAGTGACATATCTGGAAGTCACAGTGCACATGAGTGGCAGAACTCGGAGGCAAGCCCATCCATCTGACCCTGGAGAAAATACTCTTTTCAGAGTATTTTCAATACTTTCCAATACTGTTTCCTGGTAGTATGAAGATGGAAATATAGTTCAGCACTAAAAGTACTCTGCTGGGGTTAAATTGTTGGTCTCTGAGAATGGCAGTAATTATAATGCTGCTCAGGATATTAAAAATACAAAAGGGAAAATAGTACGTTTTGTAGAAAATTGAAATTACCTCTACACTTGAAATACAATGTAGTATGATCGGCCTACCCTTCCAACAACACTATCCAAGATAATAATGTCTTCTTTGATGGCCTCACAAACTGTGCAATTAACATGCAGTTAACAGAATGCTTTTGCTGGGATTCAAATAGCAAAAATAGAGGGGCTGCGCTGGAACTCTACTCTGGGTTTCCTATTCCAGTTGTCAAGCACGTCCCCTAATTTCTTCTTCCTTTTGCCAATGGAACGTGCTAATGGAATTTCTTCACTGGAGTTTATTCCATGATCATATATAATAACTTTCTTCTGTCTAAGCACTAGAAGAAGTCTTTTTCTTCTAGTGGAAAAACTGGACTTAGAAGCAGAAAGCATGAGTTCACACCCTAGTTCTGCCAATACTACCTGAGTAAGAGGAGAGCTCTATTCTATTTTTTTTTTCGGATAATTTGTTTCCTTTTATTATTATTATTATTATTATTATTATTATTATTTGTAGAGGCAAAATGTAATTTTCATTTTTATTTATTTAAATTTTAATTCAGGATATTATGGGGGTACAAACATTTTGGTTACATGAAATGCATTTGCCTCGCCCAAGCCAGGGCTATAAACGTGTCCTTCCCCCATACAGTGTGCCCTGTTTCCATTAGCTGTGGGTTTACCCCCCAAACCCCCAGCCCCCTACCTGACTGGCACCCAGTGAGTATTACTACCATGTGAGCACCTTTGCTACCATGATCACAATTGAACAAATCACGAATAGCTCAACCAGGCAGAAATGAGTCAAGACACAGCAAGATGCTATTAGTGATCTTGCTTATCTGGTTTATGTGCACTGGATATCAGAATTCTGATTGTGACAGTCAGCGGTGCATTACAAGTCTAGAAATATTAAAAAAAAAATGCCTGGAGAAGACACTTTACCTTCTGACTTGAGGAAGTTAATAAGAATTGTTTAAGAATGAATTTCTAATTTGTTCTCCCTAAATAATTCGTGAATTTGTTTTTCCACTTCTCTCATTTTCTTGATAAGAGAATAATTTTGCTCCAGTTGAGATCACAATTCTTAAGTTATCCAGGTTTTGCTTATTTTTTTCTACCTGTTTCAGTCTGTATTGAGTATGTTGTGGACATTTGTTGGTTTTCATTTTCAGTATCTATTCCTCTTCCTACTGACAAGAGGGAACCGATCTTGTTTTCAGTGCCCTGTCCCATTGGATATGATGCAGGGGGTCTGTTAATCTAGGGCCTGGCCTTTCTCCAGGTAAAGGGCCCATGATCCAAGTTAAGCCAGCTAGATTTTCTCACCCTAGAATTTGATTCCTGATCTGAGAACCAAAAGAATAAACATGATTGGAACTGATTGATCTTGTTGGTTGTGCTTCAAAAAGACTGTTCATCAGTTCCTGATTCCAGATTCCTGGAGCTGCTTTTTCAAAACTATTTGAGCTGAATTTTAAAAATCATTTTCTTTAAGTCTATGTTCTACCCCATACCCATCCTATAAATGCCGTGAGCCAGGCCCAGCTTCAGGTGCCTGCCAAAGATTCTAACTGATATAAGAACGCAAATTAATTCTTCATCCAGATTTTACCTACAATTGTATAAGCCCTAAATGTAGTTAACAGAGTGCCCTTTGCATGTTAATTTTTATGTCCCCCTCTCTGTGTTCTGTTTTTTGTTCTGTCCCCACTGCTACTTTTGAAAAGAAGAGAATATCAATTTGTTGGGTGTGTGTTGAACACTAATTTTTACACTGGACGGAAAGAATAAATAAAATTGTTTATTTATCATTTTTCCTTCAACTCAAGATTGGCTGATTGTCTCTTGTTTCTCTCCCGTAGCTAAGTAGGCTGTGAAGCACTTCACACAGTATCAGTCTTAAATGTTCATTAGCACCCAGTCACTTTGAGAGTTGTGATAAATTATTAAGGTATTTAAGCCAAGACTGAAATACTCCAAGGATTTCTCTCAAGAGGTGGCAGAGTTGATAATGTGGCCTTGAAGTGTTAAAGCTTTGAGCAACTTTGAGGCTATTTTATCTTTGTTGTTAATGGACAAATAGAATCAGATGGAAGGATGGGCTCAGCGACCCCAGCAGGGCTCTGCACAGAGTGTGCAACCCTGGCACACAGAAATGGGTGATTCTGTCCAGAAAAAAATGAGATGCTGATGTACTGAGGGGCAACTACAATCTGAAAAATAACAGTAGGAGGCAGATCTTTTTGAAGAACTATAAGTCAGAGTTTATCATTACAATAAAGACCAAAAGAGAGACTTTCCAATTCTAAACAGAATGTTAAAACACACGTTCTATAATGGTATGGAAATGAAGACCATTAAAAGGCTTTTCTTTTAGCCATAGTTACTCACTCAGAAAGCCTCAGAAGTCCTGGACTCACACTTAAGCATGAATAACATGAATTCAAGTACTCATATATATATATACATATATATATATATATGCAATAATTTCCAAGTGTATTAGATAGTTATTATTTAAACAGTCTAATGTTAATCTGCCATGTCTTGTCCACCAACTCCAAAATTCAACTTATCATTAGTGTATCAGGTAATAAAGGTTATGACATTACTTAAGGTTATTAGTTTCCTGCCATTCTTCAAATATTAGGAAGCTTAGGGCAGAAAATCATGTTTTAGAAATACATTTTTTCTTGAATACAGAACAACTTTTAATCTGATAAGAGATGCTTATGCTTTCTTTGTGTTTCTCTATCTGAAATCATTATTGTATTCTCTGGAAAGGTGAATGCTAGATAATCTCTAATTGGTTGAATTTCTGAATCCCTCTAAAAGATCACAGAAAATCCTCTTGTATTCAGAATTTCATGTAACAAGTTATTAGGGAGGTAAAGACAGGGCTTTAACCAGAATTATTAACATAGACATCACGATACATGTACACAAACATACACAAAGGCCTTATTATACAAGGTAACTTAGCATAAAATAATAGACAAAAGTAAATCAACTAACGCAAGCCAAAATTCCATAATTCATGCTGGTGGAATGGGGATGTGGGGTGGGTGTTGACTGAAGCTTCATCTTGAAAAATAAAACTAATAAGAAAAGCAATTTTATCTTACATTAAAAATCTGGGCTATAATTATAATAAATCATTAATTTTTTAACACAGAATGGCTTAAGTACTATATATTTTTATATAGACTACTATTTTATTTAGACAAAATAGTAGTATGACTGCACCACATAATAATCTAAAGTGAACTTTTGCAGCAAAATCATGAAAAGAATCAATTTTACAAAATATACCAGAGCTTCATCAATTTTTCCAAGAGCCATTTTTTAGGCTTTAAAACTCAAAGCATTATCATTTGAAGCACCTTGTTGATTTGCTTTTCTTCAATTGTTAACTGGGTTAAATCAGCTTCATCTTCACGTGTCAGTGGCTCTGTCTGTGATTCCAGCAGTTGTTCCAAGATCACTTATACCCACACCATGAAATGTTTTTTTTGCAATGTTTGAAATTTTGCATATATTTGTGTAATATATTTAGGTGTTTTTCATTTTTTATAAGGTAATAGGTGCTAATGTTATTATGAAGAACAAAGCCTATGCTGATGATATGAAGAATGGTTGCTTGAGTCCTTTTTTTTTCCGCCCTGTGGGAATTAGAAACTGTATAGACTTGGTTAATAAATAGACAATACTCCACTTAACACATGGAAAAGGACTTCAGGAATTCATTTGGAATTACAGATTCATACCTGAAATTGATCAAGAGTTAACAGATAGTTGAAGCTTCTAGTCATTCTTTGCCATTGTTGATAAATTTCAGTATCAGTAAAAGTACAAATATCTAGAATATCTTTATCACACCAGAGAACTAAAAAATGAAATATACAAATCCATCTTAATTTATGCTTCCAACTTGTGGTAGTATATTTACCCTACTACATGATTTTTCTTTGGATGCTTTAGCTGTCACTGAAGACAACTTGCTATGGAAGCTTATGATCTGGCTTTTCTCCCTGTGGACTTTTGTGGTATGAATGGATTTCTAACCAATATCTTGAATAGGAAAATAAATGATCAATCTTTCAAAATGTGTGATATAGCTCAGACACAATAGCCTTCCTTTATATTGATTGTTGGCAGATTCTATGCCTAGTAATCACCATTAAATTGTCCACCTGACTGCTCGGGAAAAGAATGATTTATCTGAGTGCTAGTGGTCATTTACACAATGAATTGTATTATGCATTTAGTCTAATAACTACATTGAATTTCGGCTTAATTAGAGCATTGGATCTAAAGTGCTAGGTAGTCATAATCTGCCTATATAAATTCTCACGGAGAAGACTGGAGAACACGATATATGTAATATATCATTGATATCACCATCACTTTTTTCCTTTCCTAGAAAGAACATTATCATTTTTCTCTCTTTTTCTTATTTTACTTACTTAAAGCCAAATTCTACCTTCTCCCTTTTCTTTTCTCCTTTCTGCACTTTCCTTCTTCCCTGTTCTTTGTCTCCACATTTGAATTTCTATTTCTTGTTATTATTGTCCTTTTAATGATCATTGATACTGTTTCCAGAGTGGGGTTATATACAAGTTGGTCATTTGTAGTAAGATGTAACACTACCAAGTACTCTGCAAAGAACTTTTACATTTACTGCTTCCTACAACCCTCAGGACGGTTCTTTGAGTGGCCTTGAACCAACTCAGTTCTCCTCCCTTTCTCACTGTAGTTCTCAAGAATAGCTACAGAATGGGCGGGGAATGCAACAGCCTGAGACAAAGAATGACTGACTGGAATAGCCTGGGCTCCATCCCAGTCTCCCCTAGAAGCAGGATGTCCTTTGACACTTTAGCATAATATATCAAGTGACACCCCAGGCTACAAAGCCCAGGGTCGGGTGGGCCTCTTTTCAGGGTTTCTCAGCTGTGGTGTAGTAAGACACACACAGATGAGACTCCATGCACCCCAGCAGTTTACCTGAGCCTTGGTAGACATGCCTCCCCTTGAATCATAGGCTTCTGTTTTCCCTTGCTGCCTCTTTGTGTAAAAAACCTGCTTCATGAACTCATGTGTGCAAATGTTCTGTTTCACTGAACTCAGACAAGTTGGTAACCAGTGCACAGTGAACAAATGGGCTTCACAAATTGGCTTAGCAAGCAGTGTCCACTCTGACAGAACCACGCTTACTGGCAAATCAGGACGGCTAATACCCCCAGTACCTAGCCTAGGGCAGAAATGTCAGTGTAGGGATGCAGAGGCTGGACATGTAGCTAGATGTTTTGGGGAGAAGAAGGGGTGAAATGGGACATGAGAAAAGTCACCCCCCACACACAGGATGTGAATGAGCTGACTGTGTGGACCGAGGCAGAGAAAGGAATGTGGGTGGAGCAGTACACCATTCCCTGCTGTTGGGCACTGAGTGGGAAGTGACTATTCAGATGGACCCTGAAGCACCTGAGAGGGGATAAGCACCAGGGATACAGATCTTCGCAGAAAGGGAGGCTCACTGTCTAAAGAACAGTCACAAAGAAAAGCCAAGGAAGTCTTCTGTAGCCTGGTTGATGTCTTTGTTCGACGAAGGGACATTGCAGATCCAAGTGTCTCAGGCTGAAAGATACAGTTAGAAATGGGGCTAAGATCTCTAGGTCCCCACCAAAGGCATATGACCCTGTATTCCTATCAAGATGAAAGGAAAAGGAAAGGGAATTTATACTTTTTTGGGGGAATTGTGTACTGGAAACCATATGTCAATATTTCCAGGTCCTCTTAGGGAAAAAATTAAATGGATGACAGGAGGAGGTTTGTGGGACAAATGTGATGACCCATGGTGTTTATCTGCTTATGGTGCTTATCTGCTTTTTGGTGGAGCCCTGTGGGCCATTTCAGGTGCCAATGACAATGGTTCCCACCTCTGAGTGCATTACAGACGTTAGCATTTTGGCTGCTTGTGACACAGAACATGACTGCCACCTGAGGGGTATGGCCACCCTTCATAGCTAAGAATTCAAGCTCCAATGGGTTATTGAACAAAAGCAGCACAGTCCACTAAGTGGAGAAAAGGACAATGCTTGGCTAATTTAAAACTTTCCACAGATAAAAATGTTACAACTCGCCTTATCACAATATACCCACCCAATTTGACTGGTCCAAATGCCTTTGGGGAAGGCGTTTCAGAGACTAACAATGAACTATCACAGGCTGAATGTTATGGCTGCTTGAGTGGAAGCCAATGAAGTATCCCAGATGCAGTCAAGTAATAATTTTTGACCCTGTAAGCACTCACTAATAAAAGGAGGCCCAACAAATGGTAGGCCTCTTTGGTACTGGAGATAGCATGTACTCCACCTGGATGTTTTTTTGACCCCCTTAGAGCAAAGCTGACAAACAAACCTGCCAACTTTAAACAGGACCCTTTGCAGCAACAGTTCTTAGAAGCCATTCAACAAGTCATAGCCCAGGCACCGTCTTTAAAACCTTTAGAGTCTGCTAACCTGATGGAATTACGGGTGTCTGCAACCTCCATGCATGCTGATCAGTCTGTGGCAACAGAAAACTGCCACCTGGTGTACCAGCCTCTTGGATTTTGGACTCATAAGTTGCCTGAGGCATCCACCAGATATATCCCCTTTTGAATGGTAACTCCTTGCTTGCTATTGGGCGCTGATAAAAACAGAGTATCTTACAGACACAGTGCCACGTATGACACTGTTATCTAAATGGGCCATTCTCACTTGGGCCTCACAAACCCCACTGCCAGGGTTGGACAGGCTCAATAGAGCTCAATTATCAAATGAGAATGGGATAATTAAGATCAGGTCCAGACAGTATCCCAAGGGACCAGTAGGCTCCATGAACATATGACTAGCTTACCAGAAGGGACCAACTGACCCACAGAGGAGTTTTGGTTCCTCCCAGGGCTACCTGGAACTCAAGACTCAGACATATTCATACTGACGATGTAACATGGTATACTGATAGCTCTGCAAAACAAGCAGACGGGGTCCCCTGGGCTGCAGCCACTATCTGGCCAGTGGATGGCCATGTTATAACTGAGACTGTACATGAATATTACACTTAATGGGCCAAAACCAAACTTCATGCAGTGATGATGGCCATGCAGGCGACCCCTACTACCACATCTTGCTATATTTTCACCAACTCATGGGTAGTGGACCAATAACCAAGACATAGGGTCAGGAGAATGGCAACTGAGTGATGGACTATTAAAGGGTTCACTATGTGTGGATAAGGCCTATGGCAAAAACTGGCTGCCTGGAAGGAACAAATATATGTCACACATGTGGATGTGAGGACTACCATAGCTGCCATTGAGATAAATTTATGTCATGTTTTTTGGATACCCTATAGGACTTCACTCTGACAGAGGAACATCCTTCATTGCCCAAGCAACATGACAATGGGAGCATTCTCACACAATATGCACACTTTCATCTACAGGCCAGTAAAATCATTGAACTGCTGAACAGCAGCCTCACAAAGCAACTGAAGCCAGAACATAAAGATGGCCTGCTAATGGGATGGTACTGCTGTCTGACAAGAGTAGTGTGGACACTAAACATGCACTCCAATGCAAGGAAAACACAGCACCACAGTGCGTGTTGGGGAGCACTGAGCTTGATAGGGATAGAGGTGGACCAGGTAATCACCTGATTAGAGTATGATTGCACAATCTCAACCGCAGTGCTCCCAACTATTCTGTTTCCTTTTTCTCCTTAGAGTGCATATCCTGGAGGTGGTTAGCTCTTCAGGCCACCACAATATTCTAGACAGAACCCTGTAATTTGGAGATGACGCTTCCCCCAGGTGCCTTCCTTTTATGAGATCCCACAGAGATGAGGGACAGGACCAAGGCAGGGTGCCGGTTCCCTCTAGGGGCTCCAGGGACATTTGATTCTTCTCTTTGAGTGGACAAGTACAGCACATGACCTCCCTTCCCGGACTAGAAGGCTAAAAGGCCTGGGTCAAGCAACAGGGCAATGGGTGCCTGCAGAGGCAGCAGACTCGAGACTGGGATAGGCAGCCTGGGTCACTGCACAAACTCAGTCCAACTCTATCTGATAGATGGGAAATGCCTGGGTCCCCTGGGTGGGTGGGGATGGGGCACTAACCTGTCAATCTGTTTTTTCCACAAAGATGTTACAGCTGAGGCGTGGAAGCATAATGCCTTCATTAGTCTCTCCTAAGCTGTGGCCACTACAGATATTCTGATAAAGCATTGGATATGCTGCCCTGGACCTCCTGTTTCAGATCACAGCAACCCTCTTGTCCTGGCAGTGGTAAATTCACTAGCATTACACTAGCATCACAGTGTACACCAACAGAACCTGAGTCCTGGCTTACCAAGTGAGGATCTGGTACCCATGGCATGGGAGGGAGCCAGAAGGGCCCCTGTTCTAACTTAGCTGGTCTAAGGTGCCCAAATGTCACAGCCACATTTAACAAAACCTTGGTGGGCTGGTACTTTGACACACCTAGTCTTTTGTTGTCCCTTGATGTCTATCTGCAAGTAATTAACCCACTTCTTGTAACCCGTGTGTGCATGGGTGTTCTGTCTCACCAGATTCAGACAAGGTGGTTACTAGTGCATAGTGAAGCTGCTTCACATAACCCTTGGACACGAGAACTATGATCAGCAACCTCACTTTACAGATGAGAAACTGAGGCACAGAGAACTTAGTCATATAGCTAGCAACTGACAGAATTGTAATTTAAAGTTAGGCAAGATGGCTGCAGAATCTATAATATTAACAACCATGCTCTGGAGTATTGCATAGACTAAACAAAAAATGCAGTTGCTTTTCCCGAAGATCTTACAGTTTAATGATTATAATGATCAGATGTCTGCACAAATTTGGAAAATGTTATTTCCCATAAATTTTAGATGAGTAAGAAATATCGTCTATTGGGTTTTCTTTGCTTACTTTTTTCATTAACAACAGCAGCATAGGAGTTTACCATCTATCTATATATTTACTTATTTAACAGTGAGCATCTACATAAACTCCTTATAAAAATCTTCAAACCCGTCATTTCATTTATGCAGAAAAAAATGCAGCTGAGAAATCTAAATATCTATTTAAATGTACTGAAAATTATTATTTAATATTTGTTTCCCTAAGTAAGCCTTCCATTATTCCTTTGGAATTTTTCTTTTCCGTGTAATGACTCTTTTGTTGGTGAGATTTTCCTGAGTTATTCATTGACAGCTGTGAAACTGCTTTGCCAAGTTAAAAATGAAATCTGTATTTTGAAAGATACTTATTTGTTAAACATGAGCTGATTTATTTAGTTGCTTGTTTATAATAGTTCTAGAGAAATATAACTTTAGGAATATATTTTTATCTGAAATGACTATTAAGAGTTCATTTTTTCTTCCATGTTCAGAATTCTGTTCTCTCATTTCTATAATATCCTCTGCAATTAAACACTGACAAAATGGACTCACTTCTTATTTTTTTGCTTTATTCTGCTCATATCCTTCCTTACCATTGTCCTCACATAACTCTCCACTGTCTACTAGGTAGATAATCAAATAAAAATTATGTATTGAACACCAATTAAGAGTTCAACACAGCAGTTGAACCCCTCAATCTGGCATTCACCAATTTCAGCAGCCACGTACTATCTTGCCTCACTCAGCCCATTTTCAGTTTCTTTTCTGGTATTCATCATTACCTTCTCGGTGCTTAACTCAGCCTGAGGAGAGCAAAAGGGAATCTAATAAGTAGTTACTTAATAAAGTATGAATACATTTATGAATAAACTAATTAATGAATGAAACACTCAATTATGGGCCTCACTGCTTTCTGCAAAGGCATTTATCCCTTAAAAAGGCTCTTGTATTTGTTTTTGTTTGTTTAAGCTACCTTCTATACCAAGAGTT
This sequence comes from Propithecus coquereli, assembly GCF_000956105.1. Lineage (NCBI taxonomy): Eukaryota > Metazoa > Chordata > Mammalia > Primates > Indriidae > Propithecus > Propithecus coquereli. The sequence goes on along the minus strand of NW_012152263.1, from coordinate 24,038 downwards.
TCTTTCCTATTCTCTCTCTTTCTCATCTTCCAGTTGTAACTTGAATAATCTTTATGTGGTATAAAATATGTAAATTGATCATATTTAATAGTTATCACTGATATATTAGCATATTTTGTTCATTCTCTATATTCTTAAAAAAAGTTCAAATATAACACTGAAGCAATATAATGATTATACCCTTGAGAGAACAGTGTATGTTTGACATAGACAAAGACAGATTAGAGAATGTCTAAGAAGATTTGGTCCTGCGGCAGGCTCAGAGGTGTGCACAACCCCAAGTAGTGAGGAGAATCTCAAAAATAGTCACTACTTTTTGCCACATGTCCTTGTCAAGATTTAGTGTAGTTCTCACAAGATGTGTTTGTGTTTGTAGCCTGATGTGTTTATGGGAAAACCACACCAAACTGAAATCTGGGAACAATTTGGTCTTGAACTAGCATCCCTGAGTCATCTCAGCCTTCTCTGCCCTCTACTTATGGCCAAAGGCATCCAAGATAAGTATGGGCAGATGGTTTCCTGGGTGCCAGGAGAAGGATAAGGGAAAGGAACAGAGGTCAGTGGGTCAAAGATGGCAGTATAATGTGTTTTATCAGTCTGTCTTGGGTCACCAATCTTAGATGATCAGGGGATCTGATATGGTCTCTAAACTGCCCTACGTGTGTGTGGTAGAGTTTGTTGAGCCAGTAAATATTCTGGAACACCCTGAGTATTGAGGCCATCCTTGTAACCAGAATGTTTGGTCTCTTAGAGCCTTCAACACATCTGGATAGGACAGTGTGTCCTTGCCAAGTTGTGTCTCTGAACCCAGAGTCTGACTGGATTCACTGAGTCTATATGTAATGGTCATTAGCCTGATCAATCTTTCTGGACTGATTGGTGTATTGACCATGCCAAGGTTTCTTGCACAATCTTCTTGATACCTGGCTGAGATCCTGCTCTCCTGGTCAGAATGAAACTTTAGGATAGACATGGCCTGGATGGAGGTAGACCCAGACAGGGAGAGATGTATGGGAGGGGACCCAAGCAGGCTTCTAGTTGAATTAAGGCTTCTGGGCTGACCTATCCATCCTACAGGGCCACTTGGCTCTTTCAGTTATCCCTTCCAGAAATGCAATAGGAGGAAATCTGACCCCTGTCCATTTGACCCCTCCACCTAAGGTCGAGGATAGGAAATAGGTCCAGGCAAAGGTGTAAACAAACAGCCATGCCACGGCTTATCTGTGTGATAGGACTTCCCTTCACCCTTCTTAAACCCTCCTCCCCCATCTTTGACCCTATGGCAACCATATATACAGATCTGATTTCTTTGCTTTTGTGATCCCAACATCTATCCTCTTCCACTATCCTGCCCTTAACACTGAAGCTGATGTGACTCAGTAGATCCTGTTAGACGCAAATAGTTTGAAAGCTATATCCAGCTAACCTTGGTTCTAATCCCTCCTTTGCAATTTACTGCCTAATTAACTTAGTGCAAAGAACACAAAATGCCTTAAGATGTTTTCTCTTCTGTAAAGTGGAAAGAGAAATTCTGGTAAATAATAGTTTGGATGTTTCCTAGATTTCTTGTATTCCTGGATACCTTCAGGTTCCTGAGCAGCTGCCAGAGAGGAAGTAATGCAAGTGAGGTCAGTCTCTGTCTTATTCCTGATAGAAAAATCTCATTCAGGAATTTGCTCTGGCAAAGAAGAGCCTGATGTACAGCATTCAAGAACCCTGGTAGTGAGCATTGGAACATGGAAGATTCCATAGATAGCCTGGCCTACATAGATCTCAAATGATCTGGGGTGGTGATGGCAGGTTGACATTAATGTGTTTGTGTTTCTAGTCCTTATGGTACATGAAGAGCTAAGGAGAAGCTGAAAATATGATGTGCGTTCAGTCTTCTGAGGCAGGGGTGCTGGGAGAAACTGACAGTTTTCTGCTTGGTGAAAACTGGAGATTGTCATCTTGATGGCTTATACCTGCCAGCTCACAAGAAAGGGGCCTTTGTACTTACATAATTCATTGGAGGCTCACTAGTTAAGCTACACCAGAACCTGGACCTGAGCCCCAGTAATCAGATAAATTAAAATAACGGGCCATCCAATAGGGATCTACTAGCCAGCGAGAGAAATAATAAGCAGAACTCCCCAAACAGATGGCTTCTGATAAATCAGAGCTGCTATAGGAGAAATATGGAAACTTGAACAAAATAAAAAATATGATCATTATGAAAGCATTTAGGGAGATTGAAGCAGAGCTCACTAAATATTCACACGCTTCACTGTTTAACTAATTCTGACCAGTGAATCATAAACAGGAGTGATATTTGTCCTTTCTGATCTAAGGCAATGAAGAGCTGGTGAGCCACTTTCAATTTTCTTTTCTTTTTTTTTATTTCAGGAAATTATGGAGGTACAAACATTTTGGTTACATGTTATGACTTTGCCACACCCAAACAGTGATTTGAGGGGTGCCCTTTCCCCCATAAAATGCTCACTGCATCCATTAGTTGTGAGTTTACCCACCCCCCCAACCCCCTAACCCCCAAAGAATATTACTACTGTGTGAGCACCTTAGTGTTGATCAGTCAGTGCCAATTTGATGGCGAGTACATGTGGTGCCTTTTCTTCCATTCTTGTGATATCTCACTTGGGAGGATGGACTCAAGCTCTATCCAGGAAAATATAAGAGGTGCCAGATCACCATCGTTTTTTATAATTGAGTAGTATTCCATAGTATACATATACGATATTTTATTAATCCATTCATGGATTGACGGGCACTTGAGTTGTTTCCACATCCTTGCAATAGTGAATTGTGCTGCCATAAACATTTGAGTGCAGATATCTTTATTATAGAATGACTTTTGTTCCTTTGGGTAGATGCCTAATAGTGCTATTGCTGGATCAAATGGTATTTCTGTTTTTAGCTCTTTGAGGTATCTCCAAATTCTTTTCCACAGAGAAGACAGAATAATTGCCAGCAAACATATAAGAAAAATGTTCAACATCTCTAATCATTAGGGAAATGCAAATCAAAACCACAATGAAATATAACCTAACCCCAGTGAGATTGGCCTTTATCAAAAAAATCCCAAAGTGAAAAATGCTGGTGAGGATGTGGAGAGATAGGAACACTCTTACACTGCTAGTGGGAATGCAAATCAATCTTCCTTTTTTTTTTTTACCATAGTGACCTTGGAGTCCACTTGTTCCAGATGGTAAAGCTATAACATTCAGGAAGATCACCTGACCTATATGGACTTAAAAGATGTGTGAGAGAAAACAAAAATCCCAAACCAAAAGCTTCTATTTTATTAAGTCATTGAGATTTCTGAGTTTCTCTATTTCTGTAACAGACTAGTGCTACCCTGGCAAATGCTGGCATTGTCTTTATATTTGAACAGACTACTATATAGTCTGTTCTCTTACTTCAGGTCCCTTGAACACCTGGGCAGTGAAATCCACAAATGGTTGAAGGACTTTAATATTTAGAATGATGTGTAGGTTCTCTTACTCTGGAAGGAAGAATTTAAGGCATCGATTCTCAAATTTTAATGTACATATGAATAAATCAGGGATTTTATTAGAATTCAGATTCTGTTTCAATACATGCTGAGTACTCTTCGAGATTTGCTGCATTTCTAGCAATCTCCTAGCAGTGCTCATGTTGCTGTGTGACACAGTGAGCAGCAACGTTTTAGGAGGTACGTAGGAAGGTGCTCTGACCTGGCCTCTCAAAAGCTTGACAAGTAGTTAAGACTTTGGACTGAACTGTTATAACAAGACCTCAGCTGGCAAGACTTGGTCTGGTACTTCTGAAATTGATCTATCTGTGTATGATTGCCCTCATTGTAGAGGAAATTAATTATTTTTTCCTCTTCTGTGTTTTTTTGTTTTGTTTTGTTTTGTTTTGTTTTTTTAAACAGCTTTAGTAGTGGACAGAAGTCAGGAGCAGGATGTAATGCTGTCTGCTGTCTGAGCTTGGAGCAGAGCATGCCACTCAACTTACCCTGCACGCATACTGCTCTTAACTCACTAGAGGCATAATTCCTGAGTCTGAGGTTCTCACGAGCAACACCTATGGAGTCAAATATTTGACCTGAAGAGTTACTTACTTTGGAGAAATTCCAGGAAGTTATTCCAATATACTCAGCTTTTGGACATAGCCAATAAAATATTATTAGCTCTGTGAGTATATGAAAGTCCAAAAAGTCTGAGAAAATTAGGTATTCTATCGGATGTGATCATTTCCTAGCCCAGGAGAATCACTGTTGCTGCAGCAATACCATTGTATGCCTCATTTAATATTCAATTCATTATTCTCTTTCATTAGCCATTATATTCCTAAATCACAGACCTGTTTGGGGTACTTAGTCACTTTTTTTTAAATAGGCAAAATGACTTTTTCTACCAATTATCCAAAATTTGGTGGTAAGTCCAGAGTTAGGGAAATAGGGGCATCTTTACATTAGAATGAGTCGAGACTAAGTTTTGTGTGCCCCTGGGAGATGATTCAAGTTCTTTAGATCCATAGTCTGAAACAGAAGAGTGAAAGATCATTTTCAAACTCCTTGCTTTATAGGAAATTACACAGAAATTAATCTTGTCAAAAATTCTAGCAAAGAAACATTAATACTTTCCTTCTTTCTGAAATTTTTTCCCCTCATAACCCTGTGTCTTCTCAAAGGTTTTAAAGCATTTTGACATATTCTGGCAAACTCAGACTCATAATGGTCTACTGATAGCAAGTTACCAGTGAGTTTTGAGAGCTCACACTCACTTTATGCGCTAGATCTCTCTCACATCATGGCTGTATTTTTTTAAAAATCAGTTAGCTACAATTCTAGGGTTTTTACTCTAAGTTGGCATTATCTGACACATAAAAATTTTAATAATCCTGGTAATTGTTCCATTTATATGTCAGGTATGAATTTTTCAATCACTACATCTGAGTTCAGAAATGTCAGATTAGTTTATTTTTTTATAAGTCAAATTAAATCTGACTGTGCAATTATACTTATCAATATGGTAAGAATTTCTGACTTGGACTTGGAGTGGTCCCTCCTTCTACCTAGGGTTATGTATGTAATAAAAATTCAGAAGGCTAATAAGGTATCCAGAAAATGAGAGAAGATTCATTAATTCTCAGTTTGTCATAGTTACCATGGAGATACTTATTTTCTAAGACCATGCACTACATTTCATAAAGAAAACTTCAATGTCCATGCCAATATTGAGTGTGGATATTCTTGAAAGAAGGGCTGGCTGGCTTGCAAGCCCTCAGTGCTGCAGTTGGCACCATTATAACATAGCAACCCTGGAATACTACTTTTGCCCAGGGGTTAGATCTATGACTGCTGCCTCCCCCTTGCCAGGTGAGGAGGGAGCAGGGAATCCTGGCACTTGCATGGACCCTGTGGGCAAGTGACAAGCACTCCTGCCACTGCCACTGCTGGGAGCCCTGAAAAGAGCAGGGTACCATGGGTGAGTGGGATGAAAGCCAGTGCAGCTGCCACCTTTGGATCTGTGTGGTCTGCATGCCACAGTTTCATGCCATCTTACACAAGCACCCTGGGTGCTGCACCCTACATGTGCAGAGACCAGTCAAACCACAAAGCAACTAAGTATCATTCAACATGATGAACACAACAGTATCTCACACATCAATATTAACATTGAATATGAACAGTCTTAATTCTCCATTTAAAAGATAAAGACTGGCTGAATAGATGAAAAAATACACTACAATTATCTACTGTCTCCAAGAAACCCATCCAACTCACAAGAATATTCTTAGACTCAAGGTAAAGGGATGGAAAAATTATTCCATGTGAATGGAAACCAAAAGTGAGCAGGAGTGGCTATTCTCATATCAGATAAAATCGACTTAAATCAACAATGGTAAGAAAAAAAGACAAAGATCGTCATTATATAATGATAAAGGGAACAATTCAGCAAGAAGATACAATAATCCTAGAATATATATGCACTTAACACAGGAGATTCCAGATTCATAAATCAAATACTATTAGACCTAAGCAAAGAAATAAACAATAACATCATAATTTCTGGGGACTTCAATGCCCTACTGACAGAATTGAACAGATCATCAAGGCAGAAGAACAACAAAGAAACACTGGACTTAAATGGGATACTAGAAAAAAATGGACCTAACAGACAACTACAGAATATTCTACCCCCAAACTACAGAATATACATTCTTCTCATCAGCATATGGGACACTTTCCAAGGTAGATCATATGTTAGCCCACAAAACAAGTCTTAGCAAGTTCAAACAAAATTGAAATCATTCCATGTATCTTTTTAGATCATAATGGAGTAAAGCTAAAAATCAACTCCAAGGGGAACTCTAAAATCTACAAAAAATCATGGAAATTAAACGACCTGGTGCTGAATGATCCTTGGGTCAATGATGAAATTAAGATGGAAATCAAAAGATTTTTCCAACTTGAGGGACAATCATGACACATGCATCCAAAATCTGTGGGATACAGCAAAGGCAGTGTTAAGAGGGAATTTCATAGCCTTAAACGCTTACATCAAAAAGACAGCTCACAAATTAACAACCTAATGTCAGACTTCAAGGAACTAGAAAAAGAAGAACATACCAAACACAAAGCTAGCAGGAAAAAAAAAGAAATAACAAAGCTCATGTCAAAACTAAACTAAAAGGAAACCAAAAAAATAATAAAAGGATCAATGAAACCAAGTTTGTTCTTTGAAAATATAAACAAAATCTATAAGACCTCTATACAGATTAAACAGAAATAGAAAAGAATCCAAATCAGCTTAATCAGAAATGAAAAGTAGATATTAAAACTGATACTAGAGGAATACAAAATATCATCCATGACTACTATGAAAACCTCTACACACCCAAACTAGATAATCTAGAGGAAATGGGTAAATTTTGGAAATACCTGGCCTCCCAAGCTTGAATCAGGAAGAAATATAAATCCTGAACAGAACAATAATGAGCAATGAGATTGAAACAGTAGAAAAAACTCTTCTAACAAAAAAGCCCCCAGACAAGATGAATTCACAGCTGAATTCTACCAGACCTACAAAGAAAAATTGGCACCCATTTTACTGAAACTGTATCATAACATAGAGAAGGATGGAATCCTCCATAACTCATTTTATGAAGACAGTATCCCCCTGATATCAAAGCCAGAAAAGGACACAATAAAAAAGAAATAAACAAAGAAAATTACAGGTCAATATCCCTCATGAACATACATGCAAAAATTGTGAACATAATATTAACAAACCAAATTCCACAGTACATCAAAAAAAAAAAAACAAAAAAAAACAAAAACAAAAAAAATCCACCATGATCAAGTGGGGTTCATCTCAAGATGCAAGGATGGTTCAATATATGCAAATTAATAAACGTGACTCACCACATAAAAAGAAGTGAAAACAATAACTGTATGGTCATCTAAATAGATGCAGAAAAAGTATTTTATAAAATCTAGCATTCCTTAATGATAAAAACCCTCAACAGACTAGGAATATAAGGAAAATAAATCAAAATAATAAAAGCCATATATGACAAACCCATGACCAATGTCACGCTGGATGGGGAAAAACTGAAAGCATTCCCCCTAAGAACCAGAACCAGACAAGAATGTTCACTATCATCACTTCTATTCAACATAGTACTAGACATCCTAGCCAGAGCAATTAGGCAAGAGAAAGGAATAAAGGGCATCCATATCAGGAAACAGGAGGTCAAACTATCCCTGTTTATTGACAATATGATCTTATATCTAGAAAACCCTAAAAACTCCACCGAAAGACTACTAGAATTGATAAATAAATTCAGTAAAGTCTCAGGTTACAAAATTAATGGACACAAATGAATAGAATTTCCATATACTAATAATAGTCAAGCTAAGAGTCAAATTAAGAACTCAATACCATTTATGATAGCAAGAAAGAAAATGAAATGCCTAAGACTATACTTAATGAAGATGTGAAAGATCTCTACAAGGAGAAACTCAAAACACTAATGAAAGAAATCATAGAAACACAGATGGAAAAATATCCCATGCTCATGATTTGGAAGAATCAACATTTTTAAAATGTCTATGGTGCCCAAAGTGATTTGCAGATTGAATGTAATTCCCATCAAAATTCCAATGTCATTTCTCACAGATCTAGAAAAAATAATATGGATTTTTATTCATAGGTAACCAAAAATTTTCCTGAGTAGCCAAAGCAACCTTAAACAAAAGAACAAATCTGGAGATATCACATTACCAGACTTCAAATTGTACTGCAAGGCTATAGTAACCAAAACAGCGTGGTACTGGTATAAAAGTAGACACATAGACCAATGGAACAGAATAGAGAACTCAGCAGTAAAACCATATACTTATGACCAACTGGGTTTTTTTGTCTATTATTATTGTTTTTTTTTTTTAATTTCAGAGTATTATGTGGGTACAACTGATTTAGTTACATAAATTGCTTTTGTATCTTGCTCATATCCCAAATAGTGTGCATTTTATCCATTAGGTGTGATTTTAGGTATCCTTTTCTCCTCCTCACCTGCTTGATTTCCGATGAATGTTATTTCTATATGTGCACATAGGTGTTGATAGATTAATTCCAGTTTAGTAGTGAGAATATGTGGTGTTTGTTTTTCCATTCTTGAGTTACTTCACTCAGAAGAATGGTCTCCATCTCCACCCAGATTAATACAAAAGGTATTAGTTTACCACTTTTTTATGGCTGAGTAGTACTCCATGGTATACATATACCACATTTTATTAATCCATTCATATATTGATGGGTACTTGGGTTGTTTCTACATGTTTGCAATTGTGAATTGTATTCTATAAACATTTGACTGTAGAATGGTCAATGTTGAGTTCTTTTGCAACTTCTCGTGTAGTTGTTAGAGGATCCACTTTGAACATTGCTCTCAATTGGTCGTTGTCAACTTCCAATGGCTGGCCACTGCACTCCTCATTTTCAAAGCTCTCATCTCCTTTGCAAAACTTCTTGAACCACCACTGCACTGTACGTTTGTTGGCAGTTCTGGGCCAAATGCATTGTTGATGTGAGTTGTCTCTGCTGCTTTATGACTCATTTTGAACTCAAAAAAGAAAATAGCTCAAATTTGTTTTTTGTCTAACATCATTTCCATAGTCTAAAATAAATATAAAATAAAGAGCAAATAATAAGTCATTAGCAAAAAATGTAAAGTAAGAAAGGCACATTAAAATGATGTATAACATAACCACATTTATTTAAGAATGTATTCCAATATCAAAGGGAAAATTTCAACAATGCTAAAACTGCAATTACTTTTGCACCAACCTAATATCCTTTAGTATGAAAAATAAAGAACTAATATATTATTATTTTTTTGACTTCTTAAATGTTTTATTTTTAAATTGCATACTGTGTTAATTTCGAATGGCGTCATAATGAAAGAATCTATTTTTTTTTTCTCTAAATCAAGGAACTTTTTATCTGACTACTTTTCAGAAAGAACTTTACCTAATAGGATAACACTAAAAGGCCTTCAGAGATTTTTCAAGATCTCTAAGAGTCTGTCAAAAGAATAGAGCTTAGAAAAGTATATACTCCAAGTAAGTCTCCATTGCTATATTAAAGAAAAAAAGACACTATTTTTTTTCTTTAGTCCATTCGGGAAAATAACAATTAGCTTTTTAGTATTTCTAAGAAAAATCAAATTCATATTAGTTCTATATTTTTAGATTCCACCAAAATGATTTATGTTATTTATATCTTTGTCAAAATAATTTGTTATTTTGTTCATTTCTAGAAAATTAAGTCAGAAGTGTTAATCACCTGAACTTTGTCTTGTCATTCTTTCTAATTTATTAACTTGCCTATAAATATTAAGCTGTATTTTACTATAAATGATCAGGTTGAATATTATTAAAGATAAATAACCAAAAGCTCTGTTAATTACAAGTTTAATGATGACAGAATAAATACTTTGAAGATGGTAAACACCTAATCTAGAAATGGATATAGAATGCTCAAAGAGGCTGGAGAATTGAGTGTATTAAAATGTCATGAAAGAACATTCAATTTATAGGAAGATAACAGGTGATTTTTAAAGAGGTGATTAAATCACATTCTGCTAGGAAAACTAATGTATATTTTACATTCTTATAATCTATTCATTTAAAATGTAGTTTCTCTCATCATCATCAAAGTTCCTGTTAATTTATGTGACTTTAGTTCTAGAAAATATTATTGTTCAAACATAGATACTATTTGCCAATAAGCTTATTTATTCATCTAGACCCCTTTAAAAGATAATGTAAATTAAAGAATGTTAACATTCACATACACGATGTAAGGTATATATTATTTTGCTTCTGTTTTCTCATACATAACATTCTGTTTTCTCTTTACATAAAATAGCAAGCATATTATTGAGTACATCATTGCCAGTTAATGTTTCTTAGTTTCCTTGTCCTCCGTTAGAGGTTCAGCAGATCTGAGCTCCATTAACTTTATGAGCACAGACTTTAGCTGTAAAGTCTTCCACATCTGAGTGATTCTGTCCCAAGGTATGGAAATATCACTGATAAGGTCCATTATTCTAAATAAATGATCACATATTGATTGTATTTTCTATGTTAGTCTCTCAATGCATCACTGTTCTGTCATATTAGACTTGAAAAATAGTCTGATAAAATTAAAAAAGTATTCCACAATTTGGAAAACTTGTGTTCTGCCTTGTTTAAGGACTTGGTGTCAGATGAATGAATAACTTGGCTTTAGTAAGTATATCTGTGATATCCCCAATACCCTATCTCTGTATTGGTTACTGTTCCAGAAGCAGTACCTCCTGCAACTGTGGCCATCCCCATGGGTCATGGGATTTGGGGTTTAATATGACTCAGAACCAGACTTATTACGGTTCAGGGATTTATGATGATTTATGATGGCCTTTCCATTTGAACCATTAATCATTAGATGAATAAGGAGCATTTAACCTTGGTGGCACATACCTAGTGGAATGTTTAGGTTGTTCAAGTTTGGGAGATCAATAGAAGTAGAGAAAGCAGGGCAACTAATCCCTTTCCTCTAGTATACTTTCTCATGCACACAGGCATCCCTATGTGGTTTGATTTAGCTATGCTTAAGATGTCTATTACAGGTCATCCTTGGGGCTTTGGTTTTCGTGTTGGTACCATCCAACATTTCTCAACCCAAGGCTCGGTTCTTCTCCTTGGTACTGAGCTTTCCAAGTATAAATTTCTGTTGAACATCTTTCCTTGGCCAATGCTTTCTCTTTCTTCTAAGAGCCTTTTCAATAGCATAAGTGTCTCCTGCTAAATCATGAATGTCTTACATAGAGGGGCAGATTAGAGGCTTCTTTAATATTAGCAGGTGGTAAATGGGGCTGTTGGTGGATTTGGACGGGACTATGATTATCATAATGAACTTTCTGCTTTATCCTTTCTAGACAATGGCTAAATACTGCTCCTATTAATCCTCTTTCTTTGCAAATTTGGATTTCTCTCCTAAATATGAGTACATATAGCTTGGACTCCTTATCCTGGCCATATGTTTTTCTACAAAATATTCCTTTTCCTGGCTTCCATGTCCTCACACTCTGTTGTCCTGTATCTGTAATTTTCTGTCCTTGGAAATAATGGATTTCCCATGTCACCACTTGGCATATGTAAACATTTCCTTTTGATGACCTAACTGCTTTTACACTAAACTCTCCAAGCTGTTAGCTTGCTCTGTTCTCCAGGATCTGTTTCCTGGTGGGTTCTAATTCATCTTACTAAATGAAACATTATCAGAACCTTCTCTGATTCTGTATTAAAAAAAGATATGGTTTCTAGAAAAATGCAATATTTTGAAGTTAGTATCTTGATATTACTTCCTATGTCAAAACCCTGCAAAACTGAGTATAACACAACCTGGTCTTTAATGTGCTCTGCAAAATGTTGGTAAGTTATCTTTCTGTCTCTATTTTTCACCATAATTTTTTATGTCCCCTAAATTCTGTCTACCCTATTGACTTTATGTAGTATACTCTTTTTTTATGTTCTTTCCCTAATCAATACTTGTCCCCAAACAAGTGATCACTCAAGCTCTAATTCAAGTGACACTTCCTCCTTAAAACTTTGCTTGATTCAATATTTGAAAATGTATTTTTTCTCCTATAAATTCTAGTAACACTTTAAACCCCTCTTGTAAAAAACATAACTCTTTTATTAAACCATAGTTATTTATGTACCTATGTGTATCTCTTGCTAGAAAATGATCTGTACTTAATTCATTAATGTATACTCCATGTCACTGTACAGAGTAGATATACAATAAATATTTGCTGACTCTATGCATTTGCAAAATTCATTTTTAAACTAAATAAAAAAGAGGACTGAGAAAACACCAGTAGAATGCTCTCAATATTAGTTTGATGGAGTCTATGTCAGGCTCAACCTAGTATTTTTTTTCCCAAGCTACTTCAGTCAAAAAAGGTGTTTGCATGAAACAATTTATCATTGTAAAAAATAAACTTTTATTTTGTATTAATTTTTAATTCACAGAAAACTTGAAACTACACAGAATTTCTGTATAACCCACACCCACCAAGTTTCAGATTATATTATTGTGCTACATTTGTCAAAACTAAGAGCCCAACATTGGTATATTACTATGAAAAAAGCTTAGATTTTATTCAGTTTTCATCTATTCATCCATTCATGATCTATTTCTCTCCCAGAATTAGATGAAGGATAATTTTGAATTTGGAATTTCCATTTAAACAGGAGGCAATGCAGCAAGCTCATCAGGAATAATATGACTTTAGAATTACTCAAGACTGGGAAACACATGACAGAGATTAGGTTGCCAGTGTACCCTATGTAGACATATTGGTTTCTGTAGATAACTTGCAGAATATTGAAACTTTATTTAATAGTAAAAAAAATTCATGTATTCATTTGGAGTGTAAATCTTCCATATTCTCTTATACATTAATATGAATCTGAGAACTTTGGGGGTTTTCCCGTCAGAGTAGTATAGGTCCTTTTATTTTTTTAATTTTAACAAAAAATAATAATAGTTAACATTTATTTTGGACCGACTAGATGCTAAGCACTGTTCTAGACACTTAGAGCAAGTTTGAATCTATGTCCACAATATCAAGTGTACAAGAAGCATGATATATCTTTGGTTTCTACGAGCAAGTGTATGTTACTTCTGAGTCTCCATTCAGTTGAAATGGCACTGAATTCTAAGATGGTCATTTGTATACTTCTTCCTTATTTTTCTAGAATTGAGTCTAAATTCTGGGAGCTTATACATCATCAGGGTTTGGGAACTAGGAGGTGGCTTTGGCCTGTCCCACAGGTAACTGCTGGAGTATCCTTTGTCATTAATCACATGGCCTTTTCTCTCCCACTTTCTGTATTAATTAGGACACAGAAATCTTTTGGAATCCTGATACCCGTGATGTGTAGGGGGTTTTCCCCCAAGATATACCACATAACTTTTCTTCTCAGGATATTACAACCCTCTGGGGTTGATCCAAGATTCACAGATCTCTCTCACTTCATCCGCAGCCCAGGGATCTATCATTTTATTGTTTAGTTGAAAGAAAGCTTTTCTCTCTCTCTCTCTCTCTTTTTTTAATTCTGGATATTATGGGGGTACAAACATTTTGGTTACATGAAATGCATTTGCCGTGGTTGAGCCAGGGCTACAAGCATGTCCTTCCTCCATACAGTGTGCCCCATTTCCATTAGCTGTGGGTTTACACTCCTACTGCCTCTATCCCCCAAACCCCTACTCCCTGTACCTGACCAGTACCCAGTGAGTATTACTACCATATGTGCACCTTATTGTTGATCAATTAGTACCAATTTGATGGCAAGTACATGTGGTACATGTTTTTCCATCCTTGTGATACCTCACTTTGAAGGATGGGCTCAATCTCTATGTAGACTCCTCTTTTCCCTTTTCTGCATTCTGAGTTTTTACAAATCTTACTGCTTTCCTCACTGCCCGCACACAGTGTACCTCCCTGAAGTAATGAAGCTGTAATCCTGTTGCCAGCTTGAATGGGGAGCAGTTGATGTGTATGCTTGTAACAATGCAATGAAGTAGGCCTTTTTTCTCATCTTACAAAAGACAATACTAATTTTAAAACCTAATATATTTATTTACCTCTTAAATAAATAACATAGTGGAAGTAAGTAGTCCCAGCATGCTAATTCACTCAGAGTCAACATACAAGAATTGTTAGATAAATTGAATTAGGCTATGTTGAGATAATAGAAAATATCATATGCAACATATGTACTTCAACACTTAAATTACAATAAAAATTTAGAGAA
>NW_012152263.1:6505-8385 GCF_000956105.1 Propithecus coquereli | reverse complement strand
TTAAGTCAAACCAAGGTATAGTTATGATCCATATGCTATTTCAAAAATAACTTTATTAATTTTTGTGGATCCTAAATTTAATTGTGCAGAATTACTCTAAATGCATTATACAAGATTTTTATATTGTTTTTCTTTTTTCTATTTGATTATTATGGGTACATAATAGTTATATATATTTTTAGACTATGTGTGATGTTTTGATTCAGGCATACAATGTGAATTAGTCAAATCAAGGAAATTGGGGCATCCAGCACCTCAGGCATTTATCATTTCTTTGTGTCAGGAACATTCCAATTCTACTCTTTTAGTTATTTTAAAGTATACCCTAACTTATTGCTAATTATAGTCACTATGTTGTGTTACCAAATATTGTTCATTCTGTCTATCTAACTATAGTTTTGCATTCATTAACCATCCCCACTTTATTCCTCTCCTCCACGCTACCCTTCCCAACCTCTGGTAACCATCATTCTATTCTCTGTCTCTATGAAACCAATTGTTTTTAATACTTGACTTCCACATATTAATGATAACATGAGAGATTTGTCTTTCTGCACTTGGCTTATTTCACTTAACATAGTGTTCTCCAGTTTCATCCACATTGTTGTCAGTGGCAGAATTTCATCTTTTCGTTGCTATATAATATTCCATTGTATACATGTACCACAATTTCTATATCCATTCACCCATTAATGGACACTTAGGTTGATTCCAAATCTTGGCTATTGTGAATAGTGCTGCAATAATCATGAGAGTGCAGATATCTTTTCGATACACTGATTTCCCCTCCTTTGGATATATACTCAGCAGTAGGATTGCTGGGTCATATGGTAGTTCAATTTTCAGTTTTTTGAGAAACCTCCATACTGTTCTCCATTGTGATTGCACTAATTTACAATCCCACCAATAGTATATGAGGATTCCCCTTTGTCTACATCTTCACCAGAATTCGTTATTGCCTGCCTTTTTGATAAAAGACATTATAACTATGGTGAGATGATATCATGTTATAGTTCTGATTTACATTTCTCTGATGACTAATTATGTTAAGCATTTTGATATAACTCTTGGTCATTTGTGTGTCTTCTTTTGAAAAGTGTCTATACAGATCATTTGCCCATTTTTAATTAGATTATTTGATTTTTTTTTCCCTATTGAGTTGTTGGAGCTCCTTATATATTCTAGTTATTAATACCTTGTCAGATGGATAGTTTGCAAATATTTTCTCCCATTCTGTGGATTATCTCTTCACTTTGTTGGCTGTTTCCTTTGCTGTAAAGAATTATAGCTTCATGTGATCCCATTTGTCCAATTTTGCTTTGATTGCCTGTGCTTTGTGGTTATTACTCAAGTAGTCCTTGCCCAGACCAATGTCTTGAAGCATTTCCCCAGTGTTTTTTTTTAGTAGTCCCATAGTTTCAGGTCTTAGATTTAAGTTTTTCAAACATTTTGATTTGATTTTTGTAAATGGTGAGAATAAGGGTCTAGGTTTATTTTTCTGCATATAGATATCTAGTTTTTCCTGCACCATTTATAGAAGAGACTGTCCTTTCCCCAATGTATGTTTTTGGCAACTTTGTTGAAGATAAGTTCACTATAGACATGTAGATTTATTTATGGGTTCTCTATCCTACCACATTGGTCTGTGTATCCATTTTTATGACAGTGCCATGCTGTATTGGCTACTATAGCTATATAGTATAATTTGAAGTTACCATGTGATTCCTTGTCCAGTTTTGTTCTTTTTGCTCAGGATAGCTTTGGCTATTCTGGGACTTTTTGGTTCCCTATAAATGTTAGGATTAATTTTTCTACGTCTATGAGGAATGTCATTGGTCTTTTGATGGGGATTGTATTGAATTTGTAGATTGCTCTGGGTA
>NW_012152263.1:0-840 GCF_000956105.1 Propithecus coquereli | reverse complement strand
AAAAAATCTAAAACAGAGATTTTCTCCTGCACTTATTAAACAAGACATGGAATAGATAATGTTTCCTACAGTGGTTGTACAAAAAATAAAAGCATAACTCATGTGGTAATGTTTTTTATTAATGAAAAATGAAGATAGATCTGCACAGGGTGCAATCAAATGTGGAGCTAACTGGAATGGAGCAGCTGAGGAAAAGTTGGAGTGTTCTAAATTTTACACAGGGTTTACAGCTGATTTGTGCAGCTTTTTTTTTTTTTTCAATTTTGCTATAATCCTTCAAGTGAGGTAAACCTAAAAGAAAAAAAATGGTATAAAAACCCTTATTACTTCAAAACAGTAAATTGTAGACATTTGTTATAGTAGTCGAATGAAAGGATGAGTGACAGTTATGGTCAGTGCATGGGGCTACGTATTTCCAGACAGATAATTCTAAATATAAGTCTATAAATTAGGAAGGAAGCAGTCTTGGCCGGGTAGCCAAGTTCTGTGGAAACAAAATAATAGCCATATAGCTGGGGATTTCTGAGCCTGGAAGGAGATTTAGCTATGGAAATGTTCTAGATCCAAAGCAGCTCTAGCAATTTGTTGATCTGAGTCGTCCAGTCAGAAACTGTAGTGTAATAATTTCTATTGGCCATTATTGAAATTTATTTACTTGCTCCATATGATTGGTTTGTGTTCTATTAGAGACCACCTTATAGGCCTCTGTATAATGTGTAATTTGACATACCTTCCCATCCCTCAGCCCTGGCCCCCAACTCCTGTAGTCCAAAGAGTCGAGCTAGAGGTGGGGGATCACGTGACACTGGACCAACATGGTGATATATAATAAAGGGAGGG
>NW_012152262.1:25870-26128 GCF_000956105.1 Propithecus coquereli | reverse complement strand
TGTCCGATTAATTTATTTTCCATTTTAGTAGAGACGGGGTCTCGCTCTTGCTCGGGCTGGTCTCGAACTCCTGAGCTCAAATAATCCACCTGCCTCGGCCTCCCAGAGTGCTAGGATTACAGGCGTGAGCCATCGCGCCCGGCCCCTACTTTAGTTTTTGAGATCTCTTTCCCCTCTTCAAACCAGTGGTTGTGCAAAGGATTTTTGTAAAACATCATAAATATTGTTTCTCCATGAAAAAAATCATTCATTCATTGA
>NW_012152262.1:13507-15105 GCF_000956105.1 Propithecus coquereli | reverse complement strand
TGGACGAACCGCGAGCACATTATGCTAAGTGAAAGAAGCTCGTCACAAAGACTACATGCTGTGTGCCTCTGTTTATAATAAATGGCCAGAGTAGGCCATTCTATGCAACAGAAAGTGCCATAGGAGGCGCCTAGGATTGGGCAGAGGAGGGGACTGCATACTGACTGTGGGAGGTTTCTTTTGAGATAATGTAAACGTCGCCGATTAGATTCTGGTGATATTTGTACAACTCTGTGAAAACACTAAAAACCAAGGAATAATACATTTTAAAAGGTGAAACTCCATTAAACTAAGAGAATTAATCAATCAATTAATTAATTCAGGGGCAAAATATATCTTAATAAAGCTGTTTTTCCTAAAACAGTATACCTATCCCTTAGTCTTATCATCAGGCTAGGTGAGATAACAAATGTAAAGCTATTGGCAACGTATTGGGCACAGAACGATCAATAAGTTATTATGGTTCTTTCTTCTATTGTCATTGTCATCACCGTCTCCTACACTGTAAGTAGCCAAGTTAGTCTATCCATTATTTCACCAACTATTAGAAAGCACCTACTTGGTGACACCCATGTGTGTGCTTGTGGCTGGTAACCACAACAGATTTGTGTTGTCAATTTGGTAGAGACAAATGTAACAGATACTATTTTTTCCAAAAATTACCCATTTAACTAAATAAGAAATATTTTAAGTCAAAATACTTGATGGCAATACCAGGATAACCTTAGAAATATTTTGGGGGTTTAAACATCTTATTTAGTGTATTATACTTGGGTTTAATTATATAAATATTAAGCTTTCACGGTGGCAGGTGGTGTTAAAGAGCTTCCATGAACTTGGTGGGTGCCAGCAGTCTTCCCCAGGACTGTGTGCTCCTTCTCCATTTATGGACATCACCTCCCATGACTAGGATGGACTTGGGCTTGGCCTTGGTTTTTGGATGGCCTCCCACATCTACCCCGACCCGCTCCATCTCCCACCAAGGAAGGCTGAGACACCATCCTCTGGGTTCTTCTGTAGCCGACATTTGTCCTTGTTTCATCGCCTTGTGGTAAAATTCCCTATTCCCAGCCTCTCTCACCAGACGGTAAGCTCCCTGTGCCCAGGTCTGGCAGCCTCCAGCCACACACAGTCCTGAAGATCACTCATTATTCACATTGTCGTTATGAACAACGACAATGAGATCTAAAGTAAAATGCCTGTTTAGTTTTGCCTGTCTTCTTTATGAATATTTATTTACTATAAATAGGACAACACCATCAACTATTCACTTTTACAGTGTTTCTCAAATCAATCATTAAAGGACCACACTCAAAATCTGAGAACCAGAGGAAAAAAATGATATATCCACTTGGAACTTGCATCATCTCACAACTGCAAACCATTTTCTCTAATTAAATGATACAAGGTATTATATACTTGTATACTTATTATATACCCCTAAACCTCACTCTACGTTCTAGTTAAGGTCACAAATGCAATGACCATCTATAGACAAAATACCAGTGAAGCTGCAATTTATGTATTTGGAAGATTATTGGTGAAGACACACGAGTTTCTATTCCAATTACCACAATAGCAGATGCCAGCGTTTATTA
>NW_012152262.1:3316-4157 GCF_000956105.1 Propithecus coquereli | reverse complement strand
GGCACTCATGTCTCATAGGGTAAAATACATCAGAACTTTTAATATTTAACTTAGAAAATGAGAACGCTAAACCAATCTGGTTCAATGGTACGCAGTGAAAGAAGAAGAGGGCAAAGGCACCGGAAATGAGCATGTCTGGAAGGGGTATGTGGATTCCCAGGCTGTCCTGGGGCCCCTCAGAAGGGCAAAAGTGAAACGTGCACACCCTGAGAATGCACTGCGTTTCCCCAAACCCTCTCCCCGCAGGCCTGGCTTTCTGGCTTAGAGGGAAAGGCCAGGGTGATGCAGTCATGTGACACCTCCTCCCTGTCCTCCCGGCCTGGCAGGGGGCTGAACGGTCACACAGGGCGTCACACAGGAATAGGGTGGGCAGCAGCCGGTGCGTGGTCAGGAGAGGCAGGTGTTTGGCCGGGAGAGGCAGTGAAGGCCGGGGAGGGATAGTCAGGCCCTGCCTGAAGAGTTTCCGGGGCTGATTCCCAGGACAAGGCGGGGGCCCGAGGCCAGGCAGACAACCCTCTCAAGCAGGCAGGAGGACAGAGGGCTTAGCAATGGCCTCTGCTCCCCAGGGCTTCCCTCTTCCTCAGGTCAGAGCTTCCACCTGTAACTCTGCCGAGCCCAGAGCCAACCAGCATGGTGGGCCCCCAGGGATGGCCCCTCGATAGGTGTATGAATGTGCACTCTGAGGGTGCCCGGCTGAGAGGGCCGGTTCTGGCAGACGACTAACTATTGACATCATATCAAAGCAAGGCACTCATGTCTCATAGGGTAAAATACATCAGAACTTTTAATATTTAACTTAGAAAATGAGAACGCTAAACCAATCTGGTTCAATGGTACGCAG
>NW_012152262.1:0-501 GCF_000956105.1 Propithecus coquereli | reverse complement strand
TTAGTCTATTTTCTTTTGGAAAACTGCTGTTCATGTCTTTTGCCTACTTTTTAATGGCAGTCCTACTACTGGGTATTTACCTAAAGGAAAAAAAGTCACCTACACTCAAATACTTATGGCAGCACAATTCACAATTACAAAGATGTGGAAACAACCCAAGTGCCCGTCAACACATGATTGGATTAATAAAATGTGGTATGTGTACTACTCAGCCATAAAAAAGTGGTGAAGTAATACCTCTTGTATTAACCTGGACAGAACTGGAGACCATTCTTCTAAATATCACAACAATGTGAGAACAAACACCACATGTACTCACTATTAAATTAGAACTAATAGATTAACACTTATGTGCACATATGGAAATAGCATTCATGGGAAATCAAGCAGGTGGGAGGGGGGAGGAGGGGATGGACAAATTCATACCTAACTGGTACAATGCACACTATCTGGGGGATGGGAACACTTATAAATTTGACTCAAATGGTACGAAAGAAATTT
>NW_012152261.1:8515-9782 GCF_000956105.1 Propithecus coquereli | reverse complement strand
TACTATGTATGAGTTTGCCTCTTTCAGATCTTCGCCCCAGTTGGAAACAAAGAAGCGAAAGGGACCCTACGAAGTGCCTCTAACTACTCATATCTCATTGAAATTGTCAGAAATGAAAACTTTGGGTCCATCACGTCAAAGTAGAGTTGTGTACCAAGAAAGAAGAGGACCCACGCCCGGAGCAGAGGGGCCGGCCTTTAGGTGTTATAAAGTAACTATTTAAGGAAAGGAAAAAACGAAAATGTTGATATTTTTCGTTAATCTGTCTTTAATTATTTGTCTATCTATAGAGTGGAGAGACAACTCCTTAGGGAGGATTTCCCAGGGCTACTGCCTCTTCTGTTGATTTATATTTGTAATTGTCATCTTAAGCCTTGTTCAGTGCTGTATATCATTTCTGAATTTATAGAAGCCAGTATGTCAGATCACCTACAGAGTGCAAGTAATAGCTCTGCACTCAGAGGTCCTGTGTCTGTTTCTAGCCCAGCCCCGTATCAGACCTTGTGTACAAGGTGATAGTCCATGTCACCTGCCAATCTTCAGTGTTGTAGTTGTTACCTGCAGCTTTTTTTTGACTGGTAATCTGCTGTTGTAAATATACTGTCAAAACTTTGTAATGATATACATAAGTATAAACCTTCCATCTGAGACATCACCCCAAATCAGCAGGAAGTAGCTGAATGAGTACATGGCCCCTTCTCCCATAGACAGGGAAGGGAAATATTGAGAGTGGGGAATATGTAACAGACAGAACGGCCTAGAAAAAAACAGCAAAAATATTTTCTGTCTCTTTAAAACATCCTCCACTCCTTTTTGAGAGCTAAAGCCTGCATCTCTGCCTCAGGCCAGTGGTTGGGAGGGCAAGGTAAGTCTTTTGTTTATTTGTGCAAAGGAAGATGGCCCAGCCCAGACCTGGTAAAGGGAGGTCCTGGGTGGAGGTCGGGAGATTGTCTTCAGCAGAGATGGGATGATCAGAATCCATCAACTGTAGCTGAACAGTAATTGCCTGAAGCTGAGAACCCACGCTGTGTTTCTGTTGATGTTCAGGAAATTTGGATTTTGAGACAAGAAGGTCTACCATTTTTTCTCCTTTTCTGGCAAAATGATAAAACTTCTCTTTCCTCCTCCTCCACCCCACAAACAAACAAACAAAAAAAAGAATTCTGTTCTATAATATACCATATTTTATTTATCCACTGTCATTGATAAGACAAATATAAATTTGAGCTGTTTCCAGTTTTTGTCTCAAATGTAAATCAGTAATAAA
>NW_012152261.1:5049-5435 GCF_000956105.1 Propithecus coquereli | reverse complement strand
TCCTTTACTGAAATTTCAGCAAGGTGTTCTAGAGTGAAAAGTGAAAAAAGGGACACATTTTCAGCAAGATACAGGTTTACAGAGTGTGATACCTACGCCACAGATGACCACAGGACCCACCGTCGCAGCAAAGGGAGAGCAAAAGGAAGGGTGCAAATAAAACAGGTATCTTTGTATTTTTCAATCATCATGACATAAAACACGCAATAAACGATTCTGCATAAAATGAGTGAATAAAACTAGTAATGATGGTAGAGGTAGTACCCGAAACCGAAGAAGCGTAGAGGAGGAACACTTTATCTAGAATTGGGAGGGGAAGGAAAGGTTTTCCGGAGACATATCCAGAGACCTAAAGTATGATTTTAAATGTAGGTATCTGAAGCAAA
>NW_012152261.1:2288-2928 GCF_000956105.1 Propithecus coquereli | reverse complement strand
ATTATTTGTGATGAGAAAAAGGCTTAAAATTTTGACTTAATATTCAAGTTTCCATCCTGTTTTTATTTTTTGGCGGGGGGGGGTGCATAACTTTCCTCAGAGAGTTTCTCAGTCATTTCCGAGATGATCACATAGTGCCTTCCACAAAAAGTCAGTAATGGCTTCTCTGCTGCCATGGCTTAGCCTCATTGCTGCTTTGCCATCTTGATCCCCTTGAGATTACTGCCTCCTCCTTTGGCTGCCCCGAGGACTTTAGAGGTAGGTAAGAAAGATCTATCCCTGTCTTCGAAACAGGTATGAGATAGGCCCTTCTCTTTAATTCCCCACGGTTCAGCAGAGATGCCACAGTAACTGATAATGAGACTTCACTGAATGTTCAGGAATAATGAAAGGCTACTACCTTCTAGAGGATAACTCAAAAATTACCTCATGGACACCAACTACTCTCAGGATCATCTCTGTCTTGATACTTCCCTCAGTCCCAGGGTCATGGACTCCCCATCCAAGGCCATAGACGTGGCCTCAATCTCCCTCTACTTACCACATAGGCCAAATTGTCTCCAAATTCAAAGCTAGGAGAATGTTTTTCTTACCTTCAGTTTAAGGCCCATTATTGGTGTAGTAATTAAGAATAACCGGG
>NW_012152261.1:0-348 GCF_000956105.1 Propithecus coquereli | reverse complement strand
AATAACTAAATATGTCCTAAATGCCTAAATAAAATATTAGCGTGAGAGCTATAAACATTTTTTTAAAAATCCATGGGTCCAAAAAGAAGTGTGAATGTTAATTATATGTTATAATAGCAATAGAATAGGCTGTATTACCTGGGTGAATACTTCATATCCTAAGAGATGTGAAGGAATTATTTCTCCTGCGTGATACAAAAAGCCATCCGTAATGGACTCTGCCTTCTACCTTAATCTATTTTCCTTTCTAGTGATAGCATTCTGGTTCTCTTTTTTTTTTTTATTTCAGCATGTTATGGGGGTACAGATGATTAGGTTACGTATGATGCCCTTACCCTCCTTCCCCCC
>NW_012152260.1:26043-26354 GCF_000956105.1 Propithecus coquereli | reverse complement strand
TGCTGCTGTAATTGCCATTGGGGTCTTCTTCATAAATTCTTTGCCTAGGCTGATATCTAGAAGACTTTTTTCTACATTTTCTTCTAGATTTCTTACGGTTTCATGCCTTACATTTAAGTCTTTTATCCATCTTGAATTAATTTTTGTGAGTGGTAATAGATATAGATCCTGTTTCAACCTTCTGCATGTAGCTATCCAATTTTATGAGCACCATTCATTGAATAGGAATTCTTTTCCCCAGGTTTTATTGTTGTCTGCATTGACAAAGATCAGTTGGCTGTATGTGAATGGTTTTGTAGCTGAGTTCTCTG
>NW_012152260.1:14203-14778 GCF_000956105.1 Propithecus coquereli | reverse complement strand
AGAACTATGAAACACTAAGGAAGGAAATTACAGAGTACATAAACAGATGGAAAAACACGTCATGCTCATGGATCAGCAGAATCAACATTGTTAAAATGTCTATACTGAAAAAAAAATCTGTATTACCAAAAGTGATCTACAGATCCAAGGCAATCTCCATTAAAATATCAATGTTATTTTTCAAAGATCTAGGAAAAATAGTTCTTTGCTTCATATGGAACCAGAAAAGATCCCAAATAGCCAGTAGCAATAAGAACAAATCAGAAGGTATCACTGTACCAGAATGCAAGCTATACTACAAGGCTACAGTAACCAAAACATCATGGTATTGGCACAAAACAGAGACATCGATCTATAGATCACAACAGAGAACTCAGATATAAAACCATCCTCATATTGCCATCTGATCTTTGACAAAGCAGACAATAATATACATTAGGGAAAAGAAGCCCTATTCAACAAATGGTGCTGGGAAAATTGGATAGCCACATATAAAAGACTAAACCAGGACCCACACCTCTCACCACTCACAAAAATTAATTCACAATGGATAACAGACTTAAACCTAAGACACA
>NW_012152260.1:12031-12358 GCF_000956105.1 Propithecus coquereli | reverse complement strand
AATACTGTCACATGAAAATCAAAGACTTCGAAACACTTTGCCTGGTGGCAGCCTTTCAAATATAAATTTATGGATCATTTCAGATATTGAGCAGCCATGACAAGCTTACTGAAATCAGAAAGCCATGTTGAAAATTCCTTCTCTTTTCTAAAGAATATTTACTAAAATTATTCTAGTCCCACCTACCCTAATTTGGGACTAGAACATGAAACATGGAAATTTGTACATTAACACTCTGCCAAGAGACTCCTGGAATTAATAAACAAATTCAGCAAAGTTTTAGGTTACAATGTACACAAATCAGTAGTATCCATATATGCCAACAAC
>NW_012152260.1:0-826 GCF_000956105.1 Propithecus coquereli | reverse complement strand
GTGCTCTCAAAAACTTTAAGAGACAATTCACACATACATAAATTAAATGAAAATAATTACTGAGCCTGATATGAAAAAAGGTTCAAGATATCAGTATACATTGAAGTATAGACATGCATATGGAAGGGAATATTGGGCGGAGTACACAGAAGAAATTATTCATTTATGACTTACATCCCTACCTACTTCTGATAAAGATTTATGGCTGTTTATAAGATCCAATGAGGTCAAAGGAGGGAGAACTTCTGGCAAACTTCCTAGGAGAGTACAGGTGAACTTGGCATATATCAGTCAGTGTGCTTTAATGATGTGCTATTTTAGTGTATCCCCGTGAATACCAGCCACTCTTACAACTGCATAGTTCTAAGTCAAGGCAATGTTAAATAGTGAGGGTATTCTGAAAGCAGTAATTGTGCTGGGCCGTAAAAACAAACCAGCATTGATACTTGACATCACTTGAACCTACCTATTTGCTTTACTTCCTTCTTAGAAAGGCTGAAAAACAATGTCTAATGAATCCTTTTCTCTCACTGTTGGTCTGCAAGCACTCACTCACAGAAATAAAGACTTCAGGCTTCTGAGCTGCTTTGAGATATAACAAAGGAAAGAACTGGAGTATTCTCTACTACAAAATCACGAAACATAATTGAGAGACAGCAGCGACCATGCATTCGGTAGTTAAGGGGCTATAGACCAAACCACGCTACTTTCCGAGGACGAATGCATTAGCAAAAAACCATGAAGATGCCAGCCCCAAATCAAAAGCTCCTGCAAAATAATAGTCAAACTCCTCTTGATGTCCATGACATTTAACTGGACTTGAGTG
>NW_012152259.1:7878-8926 GCF_000956105.1 Propithecus coquereli | reverse complement strand
TTTTTTGAAATCCCCAAATAATTTGGGGTTCCTAGGCCTGTCAGAAAGTGGCATTCTTTACTTACCCACAGGTCAGGAAATCTTGTAAAGAACAAGGTATGAGGCCATTATTTCCAAAGGGCTTTTTATTGGCTCTATAAAGTCAACCTTAATTCCTCAAAGCAGTTTGAACATATTTGAAAATATGGCATTCTAGTTAAAGCCTTCGTAAAATAACTAGTGTCTCTAATTGTGTCCTGTTATAAAAGAAAACAGATTCTTATTGAACTTACCAAATAACTATATTGTCATAAATTAAGTATACTCCCAAATAGTTCCCAAAACCTGGAGAAATCACGTAGAGAGAAAATCAAATTTTGCTCATGTAAATATACTGTACCAATTTGTTGTAAGCTATAAATAGCTAAAAAGGGGGAAAACAGTTTTCTCAACACTGGAAAACAAAACACAAAAAAGAATTAGCAATGTTTCAACCAAAAAAATCGTTAAAAAAGTAGTTCATTTCCAAGTAATTAATTTTTGTTCTGTTCGAGTTTGGGTTAGCAATCTCCATGAACACATTGGCTTTTTAATTAAAGTCTTGTAAGTTTTCTCAGTCCAAATGGTATGATCTCCAAACTTATCAGAAACCTGTATTCAAGAGTACTTGTCAGTCTTTTTTATGACTTTCCTTAAAGAAGCAAATTTTAGAGTGTAGCCAGTTAAAAATCACTTTTGAGAAGAATCAAAGTAAAACAATAATTGTGGGCAACAAAAAAAGTCTTAGAATAGCCATAGTTAAAGAGACAATTGACACTGGTTATTTTTGTGGCATACAACAATTTAACTAATATTCGTAATTATTACTGATAACATATATCAAGACACATCAGAATTTTAGGAATCTCATACAATTTTGAAACACATATTAATAACACATACAAATATTAATATAACCCAAAGAAAGTTAAACACCATTTTATATTTGACAATGTTTTTAACATACCAAATAAGTCTAGTATGTCTCTCTTGGGCTTTCAGTGGCTCTAGTATTCAGAAAGTTAGTTTG
>NW_012152259.1:5414-6633 GCF_000956105.1 Propithecus coquereli | reverse complement strand
TTGGCCTGAAGCCCTCACTGGGTCTTATAGAAAACATGGTAGCAATTTACACTTCAAAGCACAGAGAAAGAGAGAGTCTAAACTTTTGTTTTAAATAAGAGGTTTAAGAATGTCAATTAGAGGAAGACTAAAAATGGATACCAAGGTAATATGAAAGAGAGCAGAGTTTTATACTTGACAGGAATCTGTCCATGACTCTTTTGACTCCATAAGCAAAGCAGAAGACCCCGAAAAGGCAGTGAGTGGCACCTTTTTCTGAGCTCCATAAGGGGTCTGAGTCATAAGAAGTCCCCTTCTAGGTTTTTTCATGTAGTACTGAAGACAGCAAAGAGAAAGAAGTAGGCAGGAGTAAAAGTAGATGGGGGCGGATTTTAGCCAGGACAAACAGCTGATCTTCCTGGCCTTCAGACTCTTTTTTTTAAAAGGTACCCTTAAACCAATAAGCTTTAACCAAGGTTATAACTTAACCAAAGACCTACAAGGTGTTTTGAAAGAGGTAGAAAGCAATTTTCACAAGATCCCAAAACACCACAAAAACAGCTCTAAGAAAGGAAGTTTCCGCTAGCCACAAACAAGATACAGCCCATTTTTCTGTCTGGCCATATTCTCTAGGGTCTTAGCTTCTCGGCTGACTGTCTACACACAAAAGCTCAAAAGCCTCATGTGCCTGGCACAGGTGGAAGAAAACAGGGAACTAAGGCTGTCTACGGAAAGGAAAAGGATCAATAAATAGCAAACGTCACACAAATATCAAACCAAAACAGATTATTCCCTGCCCGAGAATCAAACCCAGGATGCTGGGGTAAAAGTGTAAGATCTTAACCACTAGGCCACAAGGTGAACTAGCCTTTGCTCTTCCCACAGGGATAGCCATACCCACAGGAGCAGCATACAAAGCATTTTTATCTTTATTTTATGTCAGACTTTCTAATTTTGTCAAGAGAATTTCTAAGGCTAGCCATGACACTATTACATATCTTTCTTTTAATCTTTCTATCACTACAAATAAGGCAATGGTTTAGAATAAGAGAGCTCTAAAATCTTTTTTTTTTTTCAATTTAGGAGTCTTTCTAATTTAAAGGTCTTCTAATTTAAAAGTCTTTCTAATTTAATCCACCTTTTGGCCATTAATTTTCAATAATGTACTTATTCCAAAGTGACTTAATCTAATAGCACTTCAGAGAAGCAGCAATCCCAAACATCCCCTGATTCTACCAGA
>NW_012152259.1:3729-4029 GCF_000956105.1 Propithecus coquereli | reverse complement strand
GATTCAAGTGACTGATTTATGAGTCAGTATGCTAAAATCTATAATTTGGTCAGGCATACATCTTATTCTCTGATTTCTGTTTTAACATAGGATTCATAAATCCTAGTCAGTGTAGGTTTTTAGTTTTCAAGTGCTCTGCATTTAGCAGTGAGTCTCATAAATTCATATCACAGGATTTTAGTGATTAAAAGTCATTATTTGCACGTAATTCAGTTAGATAAAAACAGCAACTGAACAGAAATTTTTATGTATTCTGGTGGGTAGATTAGAGGCAAGTTTTAAAGTCATTGATGATCTCAA
>NW_012152259.1:0-464 GCF_000956105.1 Propithecus coquereli | reverse complement strand
GTTATGTCTCTAAGTATTGATTTCTTTGTTTGCTTTTTAATTGGTAGTTAAGTTAGCAGGATTCAAATCTAGTTTTTGTCATTCCTGCAGTGAGTAGCTCCTAAAAATTTCTGTTTGGTTCTTTTAACCTTAGGTGGGGGTTGGGGGGCCTGGGAGTTTGCCCCGAGCATGCATGGTTGAAATGCATCTTGAGATTTTCCCCAGAATTTATGTGCAAAAGGTGATGCCCCACCTCTGTAGTCTTTCCTTTCCCTGATTTCCCCTCTCATTTTTTAGCTGCTTTGGTAGATCTAAATTCTGTCTTCTGGTTCTTAAAACCAGTACACGGCAGGTGTTTCTGTCCAAGATTTAGCTAACTTGCTTACTCTGACTGGGACATGCCCTTAGGAAAAAAGCCTTATCAATGGAACATTCACTCAATTCAATTTCCTTCTTCCCAGTTTTGACTCACTTTCAATTTATGC
>NW_012152258.1:17926-19084 GCF_000956105.1 Propithecus coquereli | reverse complement strand
GATTTCTTCTTTGATCCATGTGTTTTTAGGAGGGTGTTATTTAACATCAAAAAATATTTGAAGATTTTCCAGTAATCTTTCTGTTATTGTTCTCTAGTCTAATTCCATTCTGGTCAAATAACTCATTTTTATAAGTTTTCAGTCCTTTTAAATACATCAAAACTTGTTCTATGGCCCAGAATATGGTCTCTCCTGGCAAATGTTCTGTGTGTACTTCAAACAGAATGCATATTCTGCTGTTTTAGGGTAGAGTGTTCCACAAATCAATTAGGTAATGTTGGTTGTTCAAGTCTCTATATTTTCTGTCTACTTTTTCTATCAATCATTGAGACAGGGGTACTGAAGTATCCAATTATATTTTGGATTTGTCTATTTCTCCTTTTGGTTCTATATAATTTTGCTTCCTGTACTTTGAATTTATTAGAGGCATACACATGTAGGACTATTCTATACCCTTGAAGAACCAACAACTTTCTTATTATGTGTTTATGGTTTCCATCGAGTTTGGAAAGCATTTGACCATCATTTCTGCAGATATTGTTTCTTTATCCCTTCTTACTGAGACTACAATTACACATTTGTTAGGCTGCTTAATATTGTCCCACAACTCACTGATGTTTTGTTGGTTTTTTTATTCAATCTTTTTTTTTTCCTGTTTCATTCTGGATAGTTTCTTTGGTTATATCTTTAAATTCACCGATCTTTTCTTTTGTAGTATTTAATCTGTTGTTACTCTCATCTACTGTATTTTTTTCATATATTGCATGTTTCATCTCTAGATGTTCCAAGTACATCTTTTTTATGGCTTTGATTTCTCTGATTATGATCGTGCTTTCTTCTACCTCCTTAAACACATGAAGTATATTTATAATAGCTGTTTTAATGTTCTTACCTCCTAATTCTACCATCTGTGCCATTTCTGATTTTGTTTCTATTGATTTTTCTCCTACTTGCGGGGGGTATTTTCCTGCTTATTTGCATGCCTGGTGATTCTAATTGGAGGCCACAAGCTACGAATATTACACGTAAGGTGCTGGATTTTATTGTATTCCTTTAAATCTTATTGGTCTTTGCTCTGTGATGCAGTTAAGTTACTCATAATCACTTGATCCTTCTGAGTTTTGTTTTTAAGCACTTTTAGGGCAAATAGAGAGCAGC
>NW_012152258.1:5208-6016 GCF_000956105.1 Propithecus coquereli | reverse complement strand
GCAAGAGATAGGGGTCCTGTTTCATTCTTCTGCATGTGGCTATCCAATTTTCCCAGCACCATTTATTCAATAAGGCTTCCTTTCCCAGTGTATGCTGTTGTCTGCTTTGTCAAAGATCATTTGGTTCTAAGTACATGATTTTATTTCTGGGTTCTCTATTCTGTTCCATTGGTCTATGTCTATACTTTTATATCAGTACTGTGCTGTTTTCGTTACTATAGCCTTATAGTATAATTTGAAATTAGGTAATGTGATGCCTTCAGATTTGTTCTTTTTGGCTTATGATTGCTTTGGCCATTTGCGCTCTTTTTGGTTCCAAATGAAGTGTAGAATTATTTTTTCTAGATCTATGTAATATGACATTGGTACTTTGATGGGGATTGCATTGAATCTGTAAATCACTTTGGGCAGTATGGACATTTTAATGATGTTGATTCTACCAGTCCATGAGCATAAGATATTTTTACATTTGTTTGTGTCATCTATGATTTCTTTCATCAGTGTTTTTCAGTTCTACTTGTAGAAACCTTTCACATCCTTGTTTAAGTGTATTCTTAGGTATTTTATTTTCTTTGTAGCTACTGTAAATGGTATTGAGTCCTTGATTTGACTCTTAGCTTGACTTTTATTAGTATGTAGAAATGCTACTGATTTGTGTACATTGATTTTGCAACCTGAGACCTTGCTGAATTTATTTATCAATTCTAGGAGTCTTTGGGTTTTTCCAGATATAAGATTATATCATCAGTGAACAGGGATTATTTCGCCTCTTCTTTCCCAATTTGGGTAACATTTATTTCTTCTCTTG
>NW_012152258.1:3321-4927 GCF_000956105.1 Propithecus coquereli | reverse complement strand
GTAATTTTCAAATAAGAGCCCTAGACTTGGAATAAAGATAATTAACATTAATAAGTCTCCCTTTTCTAGGGGCCTGCAACATACTAGGTGCTCTGCTAGAAACCTCATTACTTGTAATTTTGATAAAAATTTTGCCAGGGGAATTTTATAATCCCTAGATTAAGAATGACTAGGAATGGAGGCTTAGTGAAGGAACTCGTCAAAGTCATACAACTAACATGTGGCTAAGACTAGATCTGAATTCAGGTCTGTCTGCTCCTAAAGGCAGCGTTCCTACCCTCTGCTTCAGATTTTAATCTTGACTCTGCGTGATAGGAAAGGTCTTGAGTCTTCTTTACCAGGTCATTTTGCTTAATTTAACAGTCAGTATCGAATGCCTCTCAAGGGACGTGTACCATGCTAGGCAGGCATTAGGGATGCAAAGACACATAGGATACTCCATGGACAGCTTCCTCATAACACTTTTACGTGATTCCCAGAGGTATGCGTAGCAAGCTATAGCAGCACAAAGGAGGGGTATCTGGCACAACTAGGGATGTTGGGGAAATATTTCTGAATATGATGTCAGACCCAGTTCTTAGACCATGAAGCGAGTAAACTGCAGCCTCTAACAGAGGGGTCAGCAAAGCATCTGAGAACACTCCCTGGGAGAAAAGTCTTCAATTTAATAGAATCAAAACTGGCCCTTCAAAATACTCCAGGCTGAAACATCCTGACAACAGCATTAAGCACAATGCTAAAGGAAGCCTGTTTTTGGTTAGAACAATGATTTCTGGAGAGTGAGAAATGATGTAATCCAATTGATTCCTAGCTCACATAAAACAGAATTTTTAATTGCCCTGGTCAGGGGCTAAGTAACAGAAGCAATCTCAAAAAACTGAGGAAAGGGTGCTCTATAAAATAACTTTTAAAATGTATTTCGAAACTGTGCCCACTGACAATGAGTAGCAAAAGCAGGATACAGTTTTCTCCCTCAACAAAGTAAGTGGGTCTTAGAAGATAAGAAAAGTCTTTTTTATAAAATAACTTCTTTTCCTTTGGGTAGATACCCAGCAGTGGGATTGCTGGATCAAATGGTAAGTCCACATTTATTTCTTTGAGGAATCTCCATACTGTTTTCCATAAAGGCTGTACTAATTTGCAGTCCCACCAACAGTGTATAAGTGTTCCTTTCTCTCTGCACCCATGCCAGCATCTACTGTTTTTTTACTTTTTAATAATGGCCATTCTGATAGAGGTAAGGTGGTATCTCATTGTAGTTTTAATTTGCATTTCCCTGACGATTAGTGACGTTGAATATTTTTTTTATATGTTTCTTAGCCATTTGTCTATCTTCTTTTGAAAAACTCTTGTTCATGTCTTTTGCCCACTTTTTGATGGTGTTGTTTGTTTTCTTTCTTGCTAATTTGTTTGAGTTCTTTGTAGATTCTGGATATCAGTCCACTGTCTGATGTAGTTTGCAAATATTTTCTCCCATTCTGTAGGTTGTCTATTTACTTTGTTGATTATTTCCTTTGTTGTGCAGAAGCTTTTTAATTTAATTAAATCCCATTTATTTATTTTTGTTCTTGCTATATTTGCCTTTGGGGCCTTAGTCATAAATTCT
>NW_012152258.1:0-2006 GCF_000956105.1 Propithecus coquereli | reverse complement strand
TATATACACATATACACACACACACACACACACACACACACCATGGAGTACTACTCAGCCATTAAAAGGAATGAAATGTCTTTTGCAGCAACTTGTGTGGAACTGGAGACCATTATCCTAAGTGAAGTATCTCAGGAATGGAAAAGCAAACACCTCATGTATTCTCTAATAACTAGAGCTAAACAATGAGCACATAGGGGCACAAAAGAGATGTAAAAGACATTGGAAATGAAGGAGGGAAGATGGAAGGGGGTAGGGAGTAAAAACTTACCTATCAGATACAACGAACACTGTTCTGGTGATGGGCACATTAAATGTCCCGACTTAAGCATGATACAAGGTATTCAACGAAAACATTTGTACTCCCTTAATATTTTGAAATAAAAAAAAATGAAAAGTCTTTCTGGTTCTTTCACTTCTTTGCCTTCTTGCAAGAACTTCTAAATATTATTAATTGGGTTTATGGAGTTTTATCCACATAGAGCTAATAATCCAATCTCTTAGGATTAACAAATTACACACAGACTACTTAAAAACCCTCTGATGGTAATATTCAATACCATTTTGGATTTCAATATTCAATATTGGATTGAAACCTATGTAAAACCTATATGAAAACTCATAATTATGAAACTCAAGAAATACTTCACTAAAAACAGAATTCTACTAATAACTATATTTGACTCTAATCAACATGAAGTAAACAGCAGATACTGCATACAAAGAAAGACAATAATATTTAGGTATTCACGTATTCAAGAATGCTTACATGCATGTGTGCACATTCTCCATGGTGCGCATCCTATTTATTCATACTCACCATTTGTGGTTAATCAGGTAGATGCAGAGAGGGTAAGATGGAATCTCTATGAGGCCAGACAGGGCCAAATTGGCATAAATACTTCCACCTAGATCACCTGCACTCAGAGTCAGGCCATAATACACCAAGCTACACACGAACCTGCAATTCGGGGTCAAAGAACCGGGAAGTAAAAGACAGAAACAGAAAAAGCACATAAGAATTTTCCAGAGAAGATTCAAATATTGGTTCAATATAATGCAATCTGCTGCAAACCATAAGGTTGACTCTCCCACTAATCTTTCTATTTTAATCTAAATTTCTATACTAGGAAAAAAAATAATGGTGCCTTGGAAATAATTTATGTCTGTATGTTATACAAAGCAAATGGATGGCCAGACACTGAAAGAGGAAAGACATTGTTTGTGCTTTCAGCAAGCATTTTTGCATTTAATAGAAGACAATGACCCTATTCTTTATTTAATTTGACAATTATGGAACATTTGCCATAGGCAGTTGTTGTGATATTATCAAAATCATTCTAGAGAACTCCCATGGAGAAAGCCAACAGAGGCTGGCATTGAGAACATGGGCTGAGAAGTGACTGCATCTTCAGAGGGTCACCTGCAGGCCAGATATGACTGGTACCCCAACCCCTGATGATCCATTCACCTCCCTGCCCAGGTCTTGACCTCATCCTGAATGCGGCAGGTACACACACTACAGACACCCAGAACAAGAGAAAAAAGACAAGTCATTATGTATTTATGCACAATGTTCCTGAAACAAACACTTAGGGAGTGCCCCTTGGGTGTCAGGCTTCGTGGGAGGCACCGAGCCTATCTCTTGCAATCTGAGAACTAAAAGCTGAGCAGCTTAAGCCCGCCAAAGTGCCAGTCTGAAGCTGCAAATCAGGGCCTCCTCAAAGTGGTGATAGAAAGGTGGTAATAGAATCTTCTGTGACTAGGAAACTGCGTTATTAAAAACAACAAAAGAGAACAGAACAAACAAAAACAAAACCCTGAAACTGGGCTTTATTAGTATATGAATACATTTGGTAAAGCATAAATTTCTATATAAGCAGTAAAACACCTGAGTTTTAATTTCATCAATTTTTATGCTTTTGCAATTCAGTTTGACCAGTATTTATTAAGGGGAAGTTCTCATTTATTTCCCTTTAGTTTTCCTTAGAAAAAGTCTGATGAGC
>NW_012152257.1:28021-28782 GCF_000956105.1 Propithecus coquereli | reverse complement strand
GCTAATATTTTAAAATAGAATCTTATATTCAAGTGAAATTGGCCTGAAGTTTTCAAGTGTGCATGTGTGTTGCTGTTGTTAGGTTTTAGAATCAAAGTTGTGTTAGTTTTATAAATTAATTTGGGACCCTATGTTTTTCCCTGAGCCCTAGAGCAATTTAGGTCCGAGGAATGATCTGGTTCTCTGAGGTCTGATGAGACTTTGAGGCGGAGAACCTTCTCTCTGGCTTGCTCAGAAGTCGGTGCCCTGCAGTGGCTTGTTTCCCCCAAGGCTGCTGCGTCCGAAGCTACTTATTTGCCTACAGTTTGCAAACCTAGTACCACTACGGGCTCATTTGGTTCTGTGGTCAGTAATTGCTGACTAGTACCAGGTTGCAGGGCACGTAGGTCGGGAGTAGAGAGGCTTTGCAAAGCCTCCCCGTTCTACTGCATCAGCTACAGACACCTTCTCACGTGTAGATGGCAACACGTCGCCATCATCTCTATGTTTACGGTGTTGCCACTCCTGGGTATTTGGGGCCTGACTGTTGAGTTTTCCTTTGCTCATCTAGTCCTTGGACTTGCTTCTTATATTCATAACCGATTCTATGAAATTTATTTTCTGCTGAGGACCTCTGATCTCCTGGCCACTTCTCACTGCAGGTTTGGATGTTTATTTCCTCCCCCATTACATCCAGCCGTTCAATTCAGTGGGTCTCACGTTGCCCAGTAACTGCCTTGTAGGATTAATGATTGATTTGGATGTGATTATTTTATCTGGTA
>NW_012152257.1:22310-22707 GCF_000956105.1 Propithecus coquereli | reverse complement strand
CAGTGAACTATGATTGCATCA
Source organism: Propithecus coquereli (assembly GCF_000956105.1). Lineage (NCBI taxonomy): Eukaryota > Metazoa > Chordata > Mammalia > Primates > Indriidae > Propithecus > Propithecus coquereli. The sequence continues at coordinate 22,686 of NW_012152257.1, read as the reverse complement.
CTGCACTCTAACCTGGGCAACAGAGCAAGACCCTATCTCTAAAAAAAAAGAATATAGAATATATTCTAGGGTTGAAAACTGTTTCCTATTAGGTAAATACCTTTTTGTCTATCTCATTTAGTCGTTTCTTTGATGATTCTTCTTTATTCATGCTGTCATGTCCAGGAAAGAATCATTTCCATTTTAAAAATTCAAGTCCGTTGTCGTAGTATCTTTTAAATGTGGATGATTTATCTTACATTTAACCAAGAAATTTTTCTTAAATCAAATAAAATCACTCGTCAGTGTACTTTCTCTTAAAAATAAATGGCTCCTATAAAATTCAACATCCATTATGACTGAAAACTTGTAGTGGACTAGGAATAGAAAATACTTC
>NW_012152257.1:10511-11780 GCF_000956105.1 Propithecus coquereli | reverse complement strand
TGTATAATAAAGACAATACATTTTTCTTTGGGAAATAGTTTCTGATTGCATTGAATTCATTTTAGTCATTTAGCGTTTTAATTTAAAGGCATTTATATCACCTTTTTAAAATTAAGCCTTTTATTTTTAGATAATCATAGATTCATATGCAGTTGTAAGAAAGAATAGAGATATACTGTATACCTTTTACACACTTTCCCAATGATAACATCTTGCAGAACTACAGCATACTGTCACAACCAGGATGTCGACATTGATATAGTCAAGATCCAGAACATTTTTATCACCACAAATATCCCTCTTGTTGCCTCTTTATAACCACACCCTCTTCGCTCCCCGCCCTTTTCCCCCTTGGAAACCACCAATCTGTTCCCCATTTCTATAATTTTGTCTTTTCCAGAGTATTATCCAACATGTAACCTCTTAGGATTCACTTTTCTCACTCAGCATAATTCTCTGAGAGTCATCCAGGTTGTTTTGTGTTTCTACAGTTCATTCCTTTTTATTGCTGGGTGGTTTTCCATGGTATGGATGTATCACAGTTTATTTAACCATTTCTCCATTGAAGGACATCTGGGTTGTTTCCAGTTTGTGGCTAACTTGAATAAAGCTTCTATAAACAATTGTGTGCAGGTTTTTGTGTGAATATGAGTTTTCATTTCTCTGGATATATGCCATGAGTACAATTGCTGGGTCATACAGTAGTTGCATGTTTAGTTTTTTAAGAAACAGGCAGACTGTTTTCCAGAGTGGCTGTGTCTTTTTACCTTCCCACCGGCAATGTATGAGCGATCTCGTTTCTCCTCACCAGCGTTTGGTGTTGTCTCTATTTTTTATTTTAGCTGTACTGATAGCAGTGTGAGTGATATCTCGGTGAGATCTGAGTTTGCATTTTCCTAATAGCTGGTGATTTTGAACATCTTTGCATGTGCTTGTTGCCACATGTATTTCCTCTTCAGTGAAATGTCTCTTTGTGAGATATTTCTAATTCAATTATTTAGGTTTTTGCTGTTGAATTTTGAGAGTTCTTTACTTATTCTAAAGTCTTTTATTGGATGTGTGATTTGCAAATATTTTCTCTCACTCTGTAGTTTGTCTTTTCAGCCTCTTCACAGGGTCTTTTGCAGAGCAAACATTTTAAATTTTGATACAGTTCAGTTTATCAGTTTTTCTTTTTATGGGTCATGCTTTTGGTGTCAAGTCTAAGACTCTTTGCCTAGCCCAAGATCCTGAAGATCTTCTCCTCCTATTTTTTTATTTACTTTTTTT
>NW_012152257.1:0-546 GCF_000956105.1 Propithecus coquereli | reverse complement strand
ATATGGATTGTGCAATTCAATTCACACATGTAAAAAACATAAGCATTTGGATTTTTCATTTTCAAATGTGTGCATTTTCTTTTTCTTGTGAAGAAAGTTTGGGGAATTACATTTTTTCATTCATATTGTGACACCCCTCTTCTGTATGAATCGAAGTTTTATGAGATAGGTAAACATTTGCCAGAAACTTTAAGATCATTTGTGAAGTTTTAGGAGGTCTCTACGTGTGATTATTATGGTATCTTATCATATACAAATTAGACCCTGATCTTATTTAATACTTTGAGAAAATATATAAATGGGATTATTAAATATTGTATTTTCCTCCACTTTGGTTTATAAATTTTCAGGGAATACTGGAGTCATACTTTAGGAATTTGAATTGAAAAGTCGAGCTGACAGTAGTTTATATTCAAAGGAAATGTGTAAGCCTTTGGAAAAAATAGTTCAAGACTAAAATTCAAGCTTTTTACTTTGATATTCATAATTATTTTTCTTTTCAATAATCAACTTTTTTAAACACTGAAATCTGTGAAGAAAAATGAT
>NW_012152256.1:9033-9909 GCF_000956105.1 Propithecus coquereli | reverse complement strand
TGGATCATATGGTAGTTCTATTTTTAGATTTGTGAGAAATATCTATCCTGTCTTCTATAGCGGCTGTACTAATTTACATTCCCACCGTTAGTGTACAAGAGGCGAAAGCCTCTTAGGGTGAAATTCTGAAACCCAAGATATTGAGAGGAATCTTCAAATACAGAAAGAGCATCTTTGTGGTGTTAAAAGGTGAGGATCAAATTTCCATAATCAAATTTTAAAAGCAAAAAGACTGTTGTGCTTTGTCTATAATAACAAGCAAACACCTAGAGCAACTGTTCCATTCTGGTGGCAATGCTTTCAGAGCTCCAAGGCAATATGTCCCTAAACACTACTGCTTTCAGTGTGCACCAGTCTGTGTATTCGATGCTTCCCCAAACACTATGCGAGATAAGCAGGTTTCTTTGTTGAGAGACTGTGCACTCCAAGTGGAAACCTCTTGCTTGGCCAGCAATACATTTAGTTTTAACTTAGATTTTGAGTGGTGGCATCTTATAATAAAGGGAAAGTATGTTCACATTTCACATACTCTAGACAATTTGACAACTGACAAGATTTATCAACTGAAATGTAAATCAAATGCATACATTGGTGGTCGAATGAACCAAATATTGATGTCAGACATTCCTCCTAAGTTGCTAGAAAACTTACCTACTAGGAAGGAAGCAGAGGCTACTTTATCCATTACCTGTTGGGTTGTATTAGTGATGGGTGTGTATGCAATAGAAAATCTGGATTCACTGAATGAATCTACCCGTCCCAGGTCCAGGGTAGGCAGCGAAGAAAAATCATGAACATCATGGCCATGAGGATATAGGTACAAAAAGAGTAGTAGGAACAATGAGCTTATCCATTCCTACACAATCGAAGAGAAAG
>NW_012152256.1:7100-7668 GCF_000956105.1 Propithecus coquereli | reverse complement strand
TTTCCTCAGAGCTTGGTTTCCTTTGGCCCTCCTATTGCAAAGGGGCAATGCAGCCCAGTCCTTGTGCCCACAGCTTGCCATTCCAGCTTCTCTGCTAGTCAGTGGGTTGCAACCACAGCTTATCCAACTTGCCAACACCTTGTCTCCCCACCCAAGTTTGTCCTTCCTTGGATAGTCCTCGTCAACCCTAGGATGCCCTGTTGAGCTCTTAGTCCATCTTTATAGTTATTCTCCTATCATCACTAAATAATTCTCTATATGAAACTTTCCTTGTTTAATTATTGTGTGGTTTCTGTCTCCTGATTAAGCCCAGACCAACGCATACACACACACACCCCTCTTTACCTTCAATAAATAGATCATTGTACACCCAGCTTGATATATCTATATTTAGCTTAGAACCTGAATCATTGGTTTCAGGAATTGATCTTAGACAACTTAATAGGATCTTTGTTATTTCCAGCAGAAGTTATTCACTCTATGCTAATTTGTTATAGAGTGACTATGAATTTTCTTTTCCCCAGTGAAAGAAAATTTACTTTTCACTTTTCTTCTATGAAAAATTAAA
>NW_012152256.1:3311-4179 GCF_000956105.1 Propithecus coquereli | reverse complement strand
TTTTATTAATTTTTCTTCTTACTTTATTAATACTATTTTTTGGTTGTCAGTTTTGCTGCTTCTCCCCTCAGCTTCTTGGCTTCAATGGTGGACTCATCACACAGTGGCCGGGAACAGGGACTCTGGGGCTGGGCGGGCTGTCACGCCTGTTGATTGATTGCACCAGTGACCCCAGTGCTTCACCTCTGCTCGTGTTCACACCCATTGTGTGGTAATTTTGGAGTTTCTCTCATAATGGCCAAGAGAAGGAGGCAGGAGTGGTGACGGGCCAGTTCTGAGCCTCAACGGTACGGTACGAGGCCTTGGGTGTAACTCCTTGCTCTCCGCGGTTCTCCCAGTGCTACGACAGCAGACTGTGCCTGCTGGGGGATGAAAGGTACGTGAAGCTGTCATCCCCGTCACCCAGTTAAGGGTGATGGCCAGTCAGCCCCCAGAGATATAAGCAAGCCCGTCTGAGGTCAGTAGTCTCTTAGGAACCAGTGCAGACATCACTGCTATAAATGCTTATTGTTGCATGTTATTGGTTTTTTGTGGTTTTTTTTTTTGCTATGCAACATAAATGCAGCAACAGACCACAGATACAAGTTACTTAGGATTGCCTTTTTAGCTTCCGTAACATTGAAGTTTCTTTGTTTTTAGTGACTTTTTATTTTTGATTTCTAACAATTGCGATCAGAGAAATGACTTCTCTGTAGGTTATTGCTTCTTTGAAATTCCTGAAGACTTCCGTGGTGGTGCATCATATTTTAATATTTGGAAGTGTTCCATGTGTGTTTGAAATACATGTATATCACCGTTTAGGTTAAGTGTTTTGTACATATCTATTTAATCTTTCTAACAGATAGAATATAGAATATAGAAATGTAGT
>NW_012152256.1:0-386 GCF_000956105.1 Propithecus coquereli | reverse complement strand
AGTTGCATAATTTTTAAAAGTTTTTAACTCAATGCTTTTATCTATTGATATCTAATATTAAACACCAGACATCAAAAAACTTCAAAATAGCCCATTAATTTTCAAAACAATTTCTTCACAGGTGGTTGACATTTAGTTTATAATTTTGTGATAGGAATTTCAAAAAAGAGAAAACCCCCCAAAACAACCATGCAAAAAGGCCCACAGAACAAAACAGAAAAAAATATAATGAACTTACTTTTGGAAAAATTGAAGCAAGGAATCTAGAGAAGTACAGTTTATCCACTGGTGGTCTTATTTAGAAGAAAATGATTCACATTTTTTTCCTAATCTCTACCACATTTCTAGAGTTTACTCTAACTGTTTGACTTCCTTGAAAAGTTTCT
>NW_012152255.1:23880-24428 GCF_000956105.1 Propithecus coquereli | reverse complement strand
GAATACTGGAGACATGTCCAAAGTATCTTTCATTTCTCCAAATTTCTAGTTTTAATACCATGCATGCAAGATAAACATTGCTGATTTAACACTGGCTGATTATTATTGTTGGGTTAAGTTATAACTCAAGGATTAAAATTATATGTAGTTCAACCAAGCTTTGATTAAAATGGACATTTATTAATTCTAGAGGAAATTAGTCTTTATAGATCCTTTTCTCTATATAGAAATTGTAACCTTTTATATTAATAAGTTGAAATTTACCAAAAAGTTGCAGGAATAATATAAAAACCTTGGAACCTCTAAGGGTAGTTAGAGGAACTATCCCCTAGTAAGGACCTTGTCTAACCAAACCACATGGCAGTGATCAAAACCAAGATATGTAACATTGATACAATGGTGTTATATAACTCTTAGTCCATATTCAAATGTTCTTAAATGTCTCAATATTTTTTAGTGATTTTTCAATCACCTACCACTTTCTCCTTGGCCATAGTCCAATCTGAGGATTTCCTGAATTTACCATCAGATCAGACACCTTAGTTGTC
>NW_012152255.1:11533-12385 GCF_000956105.1 Propithecus coquereli | reverse complement strand
ATATAAAATATATATAATGCTAGATGAAATGTCTATTAAACTGGGAGAAATTATACAACTGACAAATATTAGCAGGATAGGATAGGTGAAGGCATAACTAAGGCTTGTAATGAAATGGAAACTATGAAGTTGCATATATTAGCTAGATTTGCAAGGTATAAATTTGAATTTGACCTTCACAGTAATAAAAGCCAGGTGGGAAAGCCAATCAGTTACATTAGGCTTTGTATAAACAAGGTAAAACCAAAGCAAATTTTTGAGAAACATAAAATTTCCTGATATAAGTAATTTTTCAGCTGGCCCTCAGGAAGAGCATATAATACATGTCATGATCTTTCTCAATAGCATCATTTCAGGACTTACAGCAATGAAATCTATGGCACTATGTTTTGTAATAGCCCTTAGTGCAGTTGATAACTTCTTACTAAAATGCGATTCAATGAAAGAAGTTCTGTTGGATACCCATCTGACATTGTTAACATATTTTGTTCATTTTAGCTTGGATTAAGCAAGAAAACAATTTTAGATTATTGAGAGATTATAAATAATCTAAATTGATAGATTTCAGAAAATCCCTCATAAATTGTTTCACTGAACTGAGCTTTTATATAGTGCTGATTGGTGGAATGTTCAAAATAAAGTTATTTTGCATATCCTTTAAGAGCACAGCTATATTTAACAATTGGTCCAGCTGAGTATATGCACTTTCTCTTACGAAATTGGGGAGTCAAAAAAGGGCAGAATCTATATAACAATCATGCCTGGACAAGGTAAACAGTTGTCACGACAACTACCAGAATAGTAAACAGCAGTAACAATTTTATGATGTTATAACCAAGGAGTGGAATAAAA
>NW_012152255.1:733-1338 GCF_000956105.1 Propithecus coquereli | reverse complement strand
AGGATAGAGTTAGATTAGTCTAATATATGTATAATTGGAGTACCAGAAGACATGAATAGAAAGAAAATTGTAGAGTCACTTCATAAACATAGTTTTTTTAAAAAAAAATTCAAAAACTATAGAAAAACATAAATTCACATATTTTGTTCTCTTTTTTCCTTTAGAGTCTCTAATTAAATGTATATTCAATGCTGAAACATCTCTGGCCTCCACACACAAATGTCAGGAGTTCTCTTAAGTCATTACAATATACCAAGACTCTCTGATGCATTTCTAAAAGTATTCTATAAGGGTGATATATCCTTTGCTGAAAAACCATTATTCTAGTCTTTGTAGAAGAACATGAGCATTTAACATACCATGATCAGGAATCCACATTTTAGAAGTGGTTATGTGAGCACTTAATATAACTGAAAATTTGATTTGTGAAATTTAATTTTAATTTTTGAAATTATTGATATTCAGGATATAGTTGTTATAACTAATGCACACCAATTCAGCATAGACAGAGTATGAAATTCCATCAACCAAGTGTATAGATTCAAGTCAGTGCAGTAGGTCTAGCTCTCTGTATTCTTGTGTCTCTCCATTTCCTGTGGTCCTCT
>NW_012152255.1:0-683 GCF_000956105.1 Propithecus coquereli | reverse complement strand
CCCAGAGCATTCATGACAAAAGCCCATTCTCCCTTCTAGTATTAAATTCATATATCAGAAAAGAAGAAAGATCTAAAATTAATAATCTAAGTTTCTACCTTAAGAAACCAGAGGGAAGGAACAATTTGAGCCTAAAGCAAGCAGAATAAAATAATTAAAATTAGAGCAGAAACTAATAAAATTGAAAAACGGGAATATAATAGAGAAAATCAACAAAACCAAAAGGTGGTATATTGATAAGATCAATAAAATAAATAATTTTCTAGCTCTGGCGAGCCCAAATAAAATAGGGATAATGTACTTATACACAAACATATATCAGTGTTCATTTAATACTTGAGATTCAGTGACTATTGTTGAAAAGTTAATAATACAATTCTAGTTGCTCCACTTGAAGCCTCTGGACTTTTGTCTTGCATTTCAGAAGACTTTTCATTCTGATCATCTAAAGAAAGGACATAGTCTAACTCTCTCACTTGTTCTCCAATCTTCAGAGAAGTGGGTAGATACTCCTACTATTTTTATTTATGCCACTTCATTCATGAAAATCAATTCTCTCCCCAGAAGAAGAATGAATAAAATTAATGTCATAATTAGATTAATAACATGCATATTACTGTCACATGTGTTAGGGAGTGGCATCTTAAGCCAGAAAATACAGTAAGCTGAAATGATTGCTAGTT
>NW_012152254.1:17001-17411 GCF_000956105.1 Propithecus coquereli | reverse complement strand
TTAAATGTTCCAATATAATGAAAGTAAATTACAATTGTCTTCTTTGATTTTAGTTTATTTATTTGTTTCCCTTTAGAGCACTTACTTTCATTTTTATTTGCCCTATAAGGGATTCAATCTAGAAATTTCCACATCTTGAGTAGTTCACAAAAATACAGATAAATCTCATTCTTATGTTATTAAATTTTAAAAGTACTCATAAGCAATTTAGAAAATGCAACCAGTTATGAAAACTTCAATAAAGATAATTTTATTTCATTTCCAATAAACATATGTATGCTAATAAGAGATAAATGCATAGAAACAAACAGACTAAACTCCTAAACCCTTTTAGAAGCATCATCATTTACTTGATTAAAAAGCACTTAAAATATATATTTTGAACTAATTTATATTATTCTTATATATCT
>NW_012152254.1:14722-15081 GCF_000956105.1 Propithecus coquereli | reverse complement strand
TTTGGTAAAATGTATTACCAGAGTTTATTCCTAGAAAAAAGATTACTGTTTCACAGGGTAAATGCATATAGTTTCCTTAGATATGCTAAATCCCACCTTACAGGATACATTTTCTAAACTTTTAATCATAATATCTGAGTTTTACCTTCATACAGGGGTTTTAGTTCCAGCTATCCTGTAAAAGAAGGAAATTTGGATTCATTTATACCCAATCAAAAGTGAGCAAAAGATCTGAAGAGACATTTCACCAAAAAAGATAAAGAAATGACAAATAAACATATGGATATATATTGAACACTTTTAATCATTAGGCAAATATGAATTAAAAACACGAAATATATGACTTCATACATATTACA
>NW_012152254.1:2535-2907 GCF_000956105.1 Propithecus coquereli | reverse complement strand
TATCATCACTAAATTATCTCAAAGTCTGATGGTTTGTGCAACAGTTTTGATTTTTTGGACAGTCTTGCCATATTTTTCTCCTTATGTCTAATGTTAAGTCAAAACTAGGACTACATGAGTATGAATGCTACATGCCTTCATTATTTCTGATCTTTACAACTGTATTACATAAAAAATTATGAGGTCATTGATTATCCAAACTGCTGCAATAACCTTCTAAATATCAATATTACTATATTAACAATTTCCCCCAAAGCAGTTTTTCACATTAGATCCAAAATGATTTTTTTTATCTGTTCATGTCATTATTTCCAAGAAGCTTTTAAATATCTTTCCACTGTTTTAAGATAAAAACTAGAATACTTAACAAGC
>NW_012152254.1:0-430 GCF_000956105.1 Propithecus coquereli | reverse complement strand
CCCTTTACCAAAAAGTCCCAAAACAATAAAGGTTGGAGTGGATGTGGAGTGATAAGAGCACACATACACCACTGATGGGACTGCAAACTAGTATAACCTCTGTGGAAAGCAATATGGAGATATCAAAGAGAAACAAATAGAACTACTATTTGATCCAGCAATCCCATTACTGGGCATCTACCCAAAAGAACAAAAGACATTCTATAAAAAAAAAATCTCGAATGTTTATAGCAGCACAATTCACAATTGCAAAGATGTGGAAACAATCCAAGTGCCCATCAATACGTGAATGAATTAATAAAAGGTGGTATATGTATACCACGGAGTTCTATTCAGCCCCCAAAACAATGGAGATCTAGCACCTCTTATATTATCCTGGACAGAGCTGGAACCCATTCTACTAAGTGAAGTATTCCAAGAATGAAAAAAC
>NW_012152253.1:9791-10741 GCF_000956105.1 Propithecus coquereli | reverse complement strand
TAGATGGATGGATGGTTGGGTGGGTCGGTGGATAGGTGGATGGCTGGGTCGGTAAGTGGGTAGGTGGATGGATGGATGGATGGATGGATGGATGGGTAGGTGGGTGGGTGGATGGCTGGGTCGGTAGGTAGGTGGGTGGATGCATGGACAGATGGGTGGATGGATGGATGGATGGACGGATGGATGGATGGTTGGATGGATAGGTGGATGGCTGTGTCGGTGGGTGGGTCGGTAGATGGGTGGATGGCTGGGTCGGTAGGTGGGTGGGTGGATGGATGGATGGACGGGTGGGTGGCTGGGTCGGTGGGTTGGTGGGTGGGTGGGTTGATGGCTACGCAGACGCCAGCACGGGTGGACGTCCGCCGGCGCAGAGCACGCATAAGCGTTCAGGCCTTCACTCTGGAAGACACTTCCAGCTTTCTTGCTCCAGACTCTTTCTGGAAAGACCCAGGAAAACCTACACCCCGGGAGCTGCAAGGGCCCACGGTTGTGTGGGGGCTCCGGAGTTCGTGCAATCGTCGGCGTCCAGGCTCACACCGCTACCCGGGTCGGCTCCAGGCAGGGCTGGGCCGGGGCCGAGCCCCCTGGCGGAGGGAAGCTGGAACTCGGAGGGTCCCACAAATGACACCCTCACTGGGGCGGTAAATCCCAACTTGGGGCGCAAGCCGAGCCTCCAGGCCACCACTGGGAAGGGGGACTGTGGCGAAAGCCTCTGGGGGGACCCCCAGCTGGCGCCCGTCACCGCCGGCTCAGAGGGTTGGGCAGCAGGACTTCCCGGAGGCCTGCACAGTGTCTGGCTGGGACCCGAGCTCGTCCTGTCGCCTCTGGGGAAGACACGCCGTCCCCTCCACTCCCCGTCCTTCTGTCCATCCACCCATCCATCCTGGAGCTAATGCGGTTAGCGAACCAGGAGCCCCGAGGGCAGAGAAGGTCCCAAACCGCCCATCTGG
>NW_012152253.1:6556-6946 GCF_000956105.1 Propithecus coquereli | reverse complement strand
GATGGGGTCTTGCTACATTGTCCAGGCCGATCTGGGCTCCAAAGATCCTCCTGCCTCAGCCCGGTGCACACCCCCGTGCCCGGCTTTGACAGCCTTAATTTAATTACCTCTGGAAAGATGCTTTTCCCAAATAAGATCACATTCGGAGGGGCTGGGGATTACGACGGGGTTCATCTTTTGCGGGGGGACCGCCATTCACCCCGCCATATTTGCTCATCTATACTTATTATCGGTCCCTATTTTTCATACTAGAATGGAGCGGGATGCTTCTGTCATTGTAACTTGCTGCCCAGTGCCGCCTTCCACAGCCCTAGGTCTGAATCTCCCTCTCTCTTTCTCTCTCTCTCTTTCTGTCTCGCTGACTTGCTGTGTGACCTTAAGCCTGTCGCT
>NW_012152253.1:4160-4531 GCF_000956105.1 Propithecus coquereli | reverse complement strand
CTGCGCGGCTTTGAACCCTCTCTGATCTCCCCCTCTGCTCTTCCACTGCGCCGAACGCCCTGCGGCCCCAGGACCTTTGCACATGCCGTTCTCCCGGATGAGTGTCTGCTCATTTTCAGGCCTGGGACCCAGGCGGCAGGGGGACGGGGGGGCACAGGGAGCGGGGACCAGCCTTGTGGAGCTAGAACTTTCTCCAACTCAGAGCAAGGCGGACGCCCTTCAGGGTGGGTGAGCTCCGTCAGGGGAGGTGCTGGTTCGACAGAAGGGAAGGGGACCGTGTTCTGATGACCTGGGTGCCAGTCGTTTAAAATGACTTCTTTTTATTTTTTATTTTTTTTTGAGACAGAGTCTGGCTCTGTCACCCGGGCTAG
>NW_012152253.1:0-1145 GCF_000956105.1 Propithecus coquereli | reverse complement strand
TATCGCGGCTGATTTAATTTGAAAGACGGATTGAGCTGCCGAGGGGAGGGGACGGTGGCTAATCGCAGCCGCCATCTGCCCCGTTGTCATGGGGATGGGCCTGCCCCCGGCCGTTTCTGCAGGGGGACCCAGAGGAGGGCACGGAGCGGGTGGCGGGCTGGGGGGCGGGAGAGAGAGACACGGTGACAGAGACAGGGAGAGACATAGACTCACCGCAGGGACGGAGACACACGGAAGGACAGAGACACAGAGATGCCCAGGGACCGGCGGGGACAGCTCCAGGGCGCCTGTGCTCGGAGAGACCCCCAGGACGGACAGAGAGAGACCCCCGCGGGGGTCCCCGGCAGCTGAGTGTCCCCTGGGCAGGGCCTCGGTGGGAAGCACAGAGCCCCGTCCCCGCCCGGGCTGTCCCCTTCTCTGCTGTGACTGGGTCAGGGGACCCGTCTGTCCTCTGAGCTCAGAGCGGGGACACCACTGTCCCCACCCACCCGAGTGTGGCGTCCACGGCGGTCCCATCGTCCAAACCTGCCCGGGGCAGCGCCGACGTCATCTCGCAGGCGGAAGGGTCACCTTTGTGCCCTGGTCACCGAGTGTCACCCGCGCCCCCAGACGGCCCTGCCCGGTGGGCGTCTGTCTGTACGTCCATCTTGCAGGACAGAGACGTCCGTCCCCTCCCAGGACGGGGTCCTGGAAGGACAGCCTCGCGGGGACTGAGGTGACAAGCGTTTAGTCGTCACCTCTGGGTGTCAGGACTCGGGAAGGGGTGGGGGCCGCGGAGGAGGAGATGAGACGTCAGGTCCCTGCTTTGGTGGCAGCCTTGGGGACAGGCTGGGGCGCAGCTCTGGGTGCCCTGTCTGTGGGACGCCTCCTGGGAGGGAGGTCCCCGCTCTCTCTAGCTGCAAAGCGCCCCCTGCGAGGTGACCCCAGGAACTGCCACGGTGCACCCCAGAAATGCCACCGCCGTCCCCTGCACCCCAAAATCAAGGCGCTTTCCTTGCCCCCGACGGCAACGATTCGACGCCCCAAAGTGGCTCAAGGGAGAACAGTCGCCCCGAGACCTTCGGGACAGGCTGGGACTTCCCGCCGCGACCCCAACCTCGCCACCGAGACCCGGGTCCCGCGGGGCCACCCCAGTCCCCGCCCCC